>NW_006797876.1:0-229 GCF_000442215.2 Lipotes vexillifer | reverse complement strand
CCGCGGCATGTGGGATCTTCCCAGACCAGGGCTTGAACCCTTGTCCCCTGCATTGGCAGGAGGTTTCTTAACCACTGCACCACTAGGGAAGTCCCAGTTCATAGGTTTGTTTGTTTGGTTGGTTTTTTCAGTACGCGGGCCTCTCACTGCTGTGGCCTCTCCCAACGCGGAGCACAGGCTCCGGATGCGCAGGCCCAGCGGCCATGGCCCACAGGCCCAGCCGCTCCGC
>NW_006797875.1:0-1272 GCF_000442215.2 Lipotes vexillifer | reverse complement strand
TGAGGTGATACCTCATTGTAGTTTTGATTTGCATTTCTCTAATGATTAGTGATGTAGAGCATCTTTTCATCACATGAGAGATTCTTAAGTTCTTCTTGGATGGCCTGGGGGGAAAACAAAGCAAAAGATTCTCCATTTTGAAAAACTTATATGAATTTTAATATTAGCCACCATAAGTAAATGCATTTTCAATATCACAAATATTTATAGATGTAGTCATAACCTATTTTAATATTTAGTAAAATACAACCCTTTATTTCTTTTTTGCAGTTTTGAAAGTTTATTAAAAAATATTTGACATATAACATTGTGTAAATTTAAGGTGTACACGTTAATTTGATACACTTATGTATCGTAATATGATTACAGTAATGAACACCTCTATCACATTACATAATTTTCTTTTAGTGGTTGGAATAATTAAGTTCTAGTCTCTTAGCAAGTTTGATGATTATAATACAATACTGTTGTCTGTATTCCCTATACTGTGCATTAGATCTCTAGGGCTTATTTACTACTTGTTGTAAGTTTGTATCCGTAAGCAACATCTTTCCTATTCTACCCATTCTCCTTTCTTGATGCAAATAATACCAGAATGAAATCAATAAGAAAATAGAACGTCCTTCTAAAATTAATTGTCAGCAGTAAAGGAATCGTTTTTAAATGATATTGATAAAGAGCCCTGTGTTAACCAGCACGTGTAAATGATGTTCCAACTAGTAACCTGCCATTTGTATGACACAGCTTTCAAGTTATTTTCTTAGTATTGGTGATGAGTTTGTGCTGAGAGATCCCTATTCTCTTATCTAGCTCCTCTTGTTCTCAGTGATACATACTTGCACAATGACTAGCTAAGGAGAGAGCTCTTACATCTTCTGCACAGAAACTGAGATCTGGGTTGCTAGCTGAATATAAGATACTGGCTGTGTCAAAAAGATGCAGCTAAGCATGGGGTGGGGTCATGGGTTTGGGGAAGAGAAGACACAAGCTGGAGGCGACTGCCCATTCCAGGTGAGTCAGCCCAGGGAAACTGATATTTCTTTTTTTTTTTTGATGATGAGAAACAATGCCGTATTTTATTTTATTCTATTTTATTTTATTTTATTCGCGGCACGCGGGCCTCCCACTGCTGTGGCCTCTCCGGTTGTGGAGCAGCACAGGCTCCGGACGCGCAGGCTCAGCGGCCATGGCTCACGGGCCCAGCCGCTGTGCGGCACGTGGGATCCTCCCGGACCGGGGCACGAACCCGCGTCCCCTGCGTCGGCAGGCGGA
>NW_006797874.1:0-208 GCF_000442215.2 Lipotes vexillifer | reverse complement strand
AGAGTTAGCGTACATGTTATGGCACGGGTTAGTGTTAGCGTACGTGTTAGGATTAGTGCACGGTTTAGGGTAAGGCTTCTGGTTAATGTTAGGGTCAGGGTTACGGTTAGGGTTAGGGATAGGGGTCAATTTAGGGTACAGGTTATGAGACGGCAACGGTTGAGTGTTAGCGTACGTGTTTGGGCACGGGTTAGTGTTAGCGTATGGG
>NW_006797873.1:767162-777874 GCF_000442215.2 Lipotes vexillifer | reverse complement strand
GCAACTGGGCCCGTGAGCCACAACTACTGAGCCTGCGCATCTGGAGCCTGTGCTCCACAACAACAGAGGCCGCGACAGTGAGAGGCCCGCGCACCGTGATGAACAATGGCCCCCGCTCACCACAACTAGAGAAAGCCCTTGCACAGAAACGAAGACCCAACACAACCAAAAAAAATAATTAATTAAAAAAATAATAAAAAAATAAATACAATATATCATTAAAAAAAAAGAATGGTACATAAATATTATTTCATTATTGTAAGTAGAAAATAAAACATAAATCGTTCTTTCTAAAGCACAGCTTATTCTATGTAACTTAAACGAGCCCCTGAAGTCATAAAGAAAATACATCTACGGACAACACGTAGTCATTAGCATTTTTTTTTGCTTTTTAACTATCAGGATTAAATTTGTGGTTTGTCATGTCTCTGACAATGTATTTTAATGCTTGGCAACTAGCCTGTTATATTCTGAGGACATTTTCAAATAAATGAGTTCTATTAAACTTTCCAATTTGATGTCATAATGTTAAAAAACAAATATTCCAACCAATTATATGTATATTTCCATATGTTTTCATACCTATATTTTATAAATATAAAGATATATTTCACGTCATAAATAACGATATAAAATGACATTCATGTAAACATACATTAAATGTTTCTTAGTGATTCCCTCAATTTGAACAAATGAATGAGTGAACACTTAAAATTTAATTAAGAGGTTTGTGTAAATAATTACCTAGTAAAAAGTCCAAGTTCATTCTGATATAATAGAATATATTCACTGTCTCAGTGGTTTGACCCAAACTAAGGCCATGTTTTGTTGGGGATATTTAACATAGAGCATCAATCAATGTGTGTCTGGGTATCACCTCTCCATCGAGTTGGCTGTTACTATCTTTCTTATAATGACAAGAAAAGGAACTATATTTTCTTTTTATGATTTGTGAAATGTTGTCAATATTCCACTTATGCTAATGAAATAAAAACTACATTTTTCAACGTTAGACTCTTAAAACCAAATTTCCCTCTAGCTACTGTAGCACTTATGCAAATATTAAACATGCATTTATTTTTGTGACTGAGAGACATTAAGATGAATGTTTTAGCAAATTAAGTAACTGAGAATTTACAAAGCTTAATTCACATTTAATAAAAAATCTCAATAATAGGTTACATATATGCACAGAACAGAACTACCTATAATCTTAGAGTTTAGAGTTTTGGCCTAATTTGATTCCTGGACTAATAAAAGGGCAATATAATTAAATAAATGTTGATAGATATGTATGTAATTTTATAAATGCATACATGTATATATAGGTTGATACTGGTATGTATAAACACTTATTTAATTCATTATATATATGCATATATGTACATACATATGGGTGTATTCATTATACCCTCTCTAAAAATTCATTCTTGATTTTTCCAGTAATCCTTCATCCTTTCCTATCTCTCCTACATTTAAATATAATATTCTTAACTCAGAAAGAAGCAGGTATTTAAAGAGGTTAATGTGCAAGATAATGACAATCATTATTTTATAAGAAGTAACTCAATAAAGCATTTTCAACACTTAAAACTAGGAGATTCCATTTGTACAACTACATGTAGCCTGCTATTGAGCTTTCAATCACGGAAGAAAAAATTACAGATCATACAATGATATGTATCCGGTCAATGTCAAACTGCAAATGGACAAGACCTTGTGGTAGTGAGAGGGCTATAGGCTACGGGATGAAGTGTGTTCATACCGCTGCTTTAATCACTGACAAGGCTAGGGACCCATCTAGGTTTGCCTTTCAGTCTCCACCCTTTCACTTACGAGAGTTCACCTGTCCTATACTATTTCTCTTCATTCAATGACATATATTTGGACATAAAAAAAGCAATCTGCTTTCTTCACCTTTATTTATAGTGAATTATATATATATATATATATATATATATATATATATATAGTTTTGTTTTGTTTTGTTTTTTGCGTTATGCGGGCCTCTCACTGTTGCGGCCTCTCCCGTTGCGGAGCACAGGCTCCGGACGCGCAGGCTCAGCGGCCATGGCTCACGGGCCCAGCCGCTCCGCGGCATGTGGGATCTTCCCGGACCGGGGCACGAACCCGCGTCCCCTGCATCGGCAGGCGGACTCTCAACCACCGCACCACCAGGGAAGCTCAATAAAATATATTTTTTCAAAAGCTGATCTAGAGAACAGGCAATTGGCTTGATTCTGACAGTGTCCTCAGAGAAGACCATTAAGTACAACAGCCTGATTTGCTTCGCAGGCACGTGTTTTGGATGCAGCTTTCTTTTTTTTTTTCACACACACACACACTGTATTTTATTTTTACAAGAGATAAATAACCTGACACCAAGCATTGTAAATGGATGACCACAACAAAAGCAGCAATGACTGCAATTACCGAACACGAAACACACTCACACTGTCTCATAATATTGACATTCAGTCCAGGAATCCTCCTCTGTAACAGCTCCTTTACTTTGCAGTGAAGATTGATTTGTCTATTTTTTGCCTCTGAGTCCTTGTGGGATTTTTTTTTTTTATTCAAACAGAGAGTCGCAAAAATTATAATCATCCTCATCAGTTCACTCAGTCCCAGGTAGTTAATTTTTTTTATCTTGATCTTTTGTTAGCACTCTTATGAATTCATCGGTTTTCCGTTAAAGCTCTGAAAACGCTTATTCATTCAGTTCAGCAGTGGATACTGCTTCCTAATCATACGTTAGTTCCCTCAGTTTCACTTCTGATATCAACTGGGTTATATGTGCAGGAATAAAGATGCAAACTGTACTGTTACGAAACTTTAAGCCTGAGATTCATGTGCTGCCAGGACAACCCTATGCTGGTGCTACTTTTGCTATATTTTGTCATAAAACCAATTTTCCTACGTATTGAACTCTTCTTCCCAGAATGTTCTTTGAACCACTTTGTGCCTAAGAATCCACTAAGCTTGATGTATAAGTAACTGAATAGGATACAAATATTCAGAAGGAAATGTCTTGGACTATCTGTGAAAGTGGAAGCTAACTGCCCACCACTGCAGGTAAGGTTAATGTCCACGAAGGTCATCCACATTCGCGAGAGCTCACGTGTCACACTTTTCTTCACTTGGACTCTACCTCCAAGCCATTTCACTCCCCACTCCCGTCCCTGAATCCATCATCATCACCCAGGACCATAATAATCCTGACATTTTACTCCCTAAACCCAGCAACTTCCTGCAACCTTCCTCGACTGTTTTTCCTCCTTTTGGAGCTCTCTGCTACTTGGGTAGCCCTTCCCGTTTAACGGCTCTCACAAAATCTTAGTCTCTTTTCCCTCCAATTACATCTCCTCCTATTTCCAAGACATACGATTTTCTATTATAAATCTCAGATTTAGGATAAAAGTCTTAATTCATTTTGGCAAAAACTGAGGCCAGGCATTCTCTCCTTTGCTTGTCACCATCCATCTAATAAGCGCCCCAGCCAAAGCTGGGGGGCGGGTGACTCCTCTTTGACCGGTAATAACTTCTCCAGAATCATCTTACCTCTCTCACCCTGAATAATTTTTCCAAAGTCACCTTACTCCCTTCTTTAAAATAATCCCACTGTATCCCACAGCCTTCAAGATAAATTCCAAACTGCTTAGCTCAGCAATATGTGGGTCTCGTTCCCTCACCTTTCTCCGCCTGCCGCCCTCCTCCTCTGTGTGATACTCACAGGGCATTCTCTCTCACCTTCCCGCATTTGCATATGCTGCTTCTTTTCCTTCCTTCTCCCTCCCTCCGACCCTTATCTCAGAAGTCATCTGAACCAGGAAGTCTTTGCTGACCCCCTGGCGCCCAGCATACCCCATGCATGCACATACGTCTGTTTCCACAGTACCCACTATCAAAGAACTCATCACATACTATTGCCATCATCTGCTTAATTCCATTATTTTCTCTGCTAATTTAACAGCTTGGAAAAAAGAGTCCACATATTTTCATGCATGTCTCTGGCATTTAGTACAGCATGTGCCATTGAAGAGATTTCAAAAAAGTTTCATCCTCAAAGACTGGTTAGGAGACCTCACCACGATAGTGACCCTAAAAACAGGCATGTTTTATAACCCACCTCTCATGGATGTTTTGTGTTTTGATAATAACCTTTCTGGCAGAGCCCAGCATGGCCCTTCATAGCTCTATTTGATGCTTGGTGAAACATTCCTTAAAATATTGATTTTCATACAATGAATAACTTATACCCAGGTAAGACTTTTTAAAACAGTGAAGTACTATTTGCATAGGATAAACATAATAGTTTGTGGAACTGAATGATTTTTTTCCCCATGTGCTATCACATTGTAGACTATGGAGCTGCAGTCAGTTTTCAGACTGAGAGGGTGTGTCTTTTCTTTCCTTTATCTTCTCTGATTTGGCTTTCTCAGTCCCAATCTTAGCACCTGTCTTGAGATATCTTCTAAATCCACTTCTCTGGATATCAACAAGTAGGTAATTGTTGTTCACGTTAAGGATATTATTACAGAAGAAATACTGCTATGGGGAAAAAATGTCCTGTGATAACACTGAATACTTTAACATACAAACTCAATATTCAATTAATATATCCCATTCTTTTTTGGAAAATAATATTAGTCTAATGATTTTTGTTGTTGTCAACAGATTTCAATATGTAGAAATGATGGACTTATGTAATGTTTAAAAATATTTAAACAATAACTATGGAATATAAAGAACTGTATTCTAAACCACTATTTTGGTTAAGACTAGAATTTAGTTCTCCTGCTTCTTAGCTTTTGAAATTTTCCTTTTTGACCACAGAAGAAATATGTGAATTTTACTTTCACCTTCTCTTACATAAAACTTTAGAGAATTTTTCCCCCATGGGAAAATAATCTCTAAATAGTATAGCTTTACGTGGAATACTACAAAATTATTAACCTAACACTGTTTTTGGTTCTTTTATTTGTAGGAGGACGTCCCTGGTGGCGCAGTGGTTAAGAATCTGCCTGCCAATGTGGGGGACACGGGTTCGAGCCCTGGTATGGGAAGATCCCACAGGCCGCGGAGCAACTAAGCCCGTGCGCCACAACTACTGAGCCTGCGCTCTAGGGCCCGCACACCACAACTACTGAGCCTGCACTCTAGAGCCCACGAGCCACAACTACTGAGCCCGCATGCCACAACTACTGAAGCTCACATGCCTAGAGTCTGTGCTCCACAACAAGAGAAGCCACCGCAATGAGAAGCCTGTGCACCGCAACGAAGAGCAGCCCCCGCCTGTCGCAACTAGAGAAAGCCGGCGCTCAGCTACGAAGACCCAATGCAGCCAAAAATAAATAAATAAATAAATTTAAAAATATTTTTATTCTAATTCTATACTACAATACACAATTAAGTTAAACAACTTATTAATAATTATTATTTTGTAATAAGAGCTTCTTACTACAAAACATGAAAATCTGTACATTTCAGGCATGACCCAGGTCTACGTAGAGTAATTGTGGGTCCCAGTAATTTGAGGGACAATGAACTACCCCACTGCAGAGAGATTCTCCCCTGACCTTCATCACTCCTTATGGGCTCTCTGTCCATATTCCTATGCACACATATTTATATTTTTAATTAACTGGGGTATATAGTTATACCACTTAAAATTTTAATTCGTCTGTTTGTGGTAATAGTAACATCCATCGTAACTGGGTAGAAAACAAATCTCTGAAATACGCAAAGGCAGAATTGAAAGATTGGAAAGAAGAAGAAGAAGAGAAGAAAATTTTGTTCACAACCAACTTCATGACCTGGAACTTAAAGGTTGAGGGGATATGAAAATGTTGAGAGAGAGAGAGAGAGAAAGAGAGACAGAAAGTTTTCTAAAATGTTCTGACTTTCATTACTGACAAATTCTGTGTAAGTTGCTCTGTACGGAGAAATACTCTAAGAGAGCTTCATTTTTATTGATATCTTACTTAGTCAAAGCATCTTTTCTTTAGCACCAACCTAATTTCTTTTCAGGATTTGGCCTTTGGGTGAAAGATAATCTGCATGAAAAGGAAGTTAAAAAGATACTAAGTTAAAAAGATGATGAGGTTGTAATTTATAGAGTACTGAATTTTATCTTGTCTTTAATACCTACAGTGATTTTGAGCATCTCCGTAATATGTGCTTTATTGAGAGAAGAAAGAGCCAATGCATTAGTAGATGTATTTGCTTGAAATATTGACGTTGTTTAAAAATAGTTTTGCAACTGACAATTTACTGAATGGAAAACCACATTATGTTTTTAAGCATGATTCATAATCTCTTAACAAACTACTTAGTTCAGAGGAAAGAAAAGTGGGAATTTTTCAGAAAGAAGAGTGTTCTTCCTACAACAGAATTTCCTGAAGGATCTAGTACTATAATAATTCAAGGATATAAATACCTAGATTCCTTCTGTCTTAACAGAGGATTAAAAAATACAGTTGAAGAATATCTAACAATGATATGATTTGAGTTATACCATCTGTAAACCTAAAAAATATATCTAAATGATAGTTTTTAATTAAATGACACTGTTAACATCTCACACTGATACATTCTAAAATAATCCCTATAATAGATTCATTCTGTTCAGTAGGAATGAAAAATGCTGCAAGAAAAGCCTTTTTAAAGAGTTAACATTTCCAACCTTTACTATGTGTACATAAATAGCAACATTATAAAATCAAAGTGTGCAAAATAGTACTATTAGAAGGACAGCCAAGACACTGACCTTCTACTGATAATATTCATGTTGTTTTATGGCTACTACTTAATAATATGAACATTAACAGACAGGATTATTTCCATTTTCTGATAACAGAATGAAATAGAGAAAATAATTATCCCATTGACGTAACGATTCTTTCAACAAACAGGCACTGAGTAACTATGATTTTCTAAGCACTGGTCTAAGAGCTTGGGATTCAACAATGAATAAGACAGACACATCTGTTGCCTATTTAGAGTTTATATAAAATATATGCTTATGATCATCTAGTAAATCAAAAGAACTCCAGGTCTGCTGTCCAGATTCCTTTATATCTAGTCTAGTGTTTGCTGTGTATATTCTCTAACCTGTTAGAAAAAATGACATATAACCTATCCAATACACTTAATAAAATACACAGTAAACATTTTATTTGTATATTAATGATATTTGGGCCTAGCTTACTTAATATTTATACAGCGGGTAAAGAGTCTAAATTCACACTGAATGAATTACAACTTACCAAGGCTTCTAAAGTAATTTTTTTTTTCTTTCAGTAACACAAATCAGTTTATGTGTAATGGGGTAATAATTATTGTATAATGCCCCCTAATCTCCCAAATCTACTGATTAATCCTGATGGAGCTATATCCTGGTTCAGGATATTTAATTGGCAACTTTTATATGCCAGGGACCCTTGCGGACACTTAAGATATATCACTTAAAGAAAGACAAAGACCTCTGTCCTTGTGGACCTTTCAGGAGAGGAGACCAAGAGCAATAATCATAATGAGTAAGTAAATCATACATTATGTAAGGAGGTGATGAGTTCTATGGAGGAAAATCTTTAGAATGAGATAAGGGAAATCAGGCATACAGTTTCCAATTTCTAAAAAGTTAGTAGGCGAAAGGCATCACTGTCAAGGTGACATTTGAGCAGATACTTGACGGAGGGGAGAAAGTTAGCCTTGCAAACACTTTTGAGTATGGTTTTGAGGGAGAAATCCAACTTCATTTTTTTCCATATTGCTAACCAGTTGCCCTTATACCATTTATTCTTCACTGAATTGCAATGCCAATTCAGTCATACACCAATTTTCCATATAAAATGGGTCAGACTCTAAAATGAGGTGTTACAGGCACCTGCCTCATAGGGCTGTTGTGAGGCTTGAATGACTCCAATCATGTAAAGTGCTGAGAACAGTCTGGTACTTAATAAGCAAATAGCAAAGTTTACCCTGGTTAGGATAGTTGTTGTTTGTGCCTCTTTAAACAAAAATTAAAAGTTTTTCTTTATTGATCTTACATGCAGCTACCTACCTGGATACTTATTTTTTCTATAATCTGTCTGGAGAGTCTGTTGTGTCTTTTACATAAACAATCTTATTATTTGTAAATACTGACATTTAGCATTCTTCCTTTTCAGTAGTTATATGTTATATTTGATTGTCTTAAAAAACTTAAGACCTTCTGAAAAAAGCTGAATAGTAACTTTATTTAATAGAAAGTGTGTATCATTAAGTTTCATGTCCTTTAATTTGTTATACTTCTTATGAAAAGTATATAAACAAACTTTAAAAAAATCTGTTCCACATATCTTTGTCTTTACTAAGACATTTAGTCAATTTATAATTATTAGGCTTAATCATATTTTCTCTGCTGAATTAGAAATTATAAACTCAGTATTTGCTTCATTGTTGGATACTCCTGAAATTTTATAATATATAATGAATTTTAGAAAGCTTCAGAGAAACACTGGGATGATAATATACTTCAACTCTAAATATCCCTCTTGTGAGCTTTAGGACACTATTATCCAGTACTTACATATACAAACATATACAACTCGGCATTATTATTGTTCCACAAATACAACGTTTGTTAAGAATGTATAACAACATCTTGGCTCATCATTAACAAAATTTGGTTAGTGGATAAATCGCTCTTGTTATTTTTTAATCTGAACCTGAGTTGCAACCTTCTCTTTCTGAAAAAGATTACTCGGCACCCATTTCTAGATTGGCAGCCATTATATCTCAGTGCCTTAAAGATACTGTCCAACTAAACTTAGGTTCAGTCGATGCTGCTGAGAATTGCACTGTCAATCTAATTATCACGGTTTTAGGAACTGAGGAAGCATCACTCTAAATTAGGAAATACCCCAAGACTGCTACTGACTCAAACCTGAGCTTGTTGCCTTGGGTACCATTTTGCCACTGAGACTTAGTTCTCACCTGAATCTCACTTTGCTACCCAGAGCCTTATCTTGAGAGCCTACCATTTGGGTCTAGGCCCTGAAGTCAGGCCTGTGACTATAATCCCACCAGATGACACCATCCCTAAGGTCTTGCACAGAATTTGTTGTTCCTCCTGAAATTCTGTGGAATTTGGGCTCAGACACACCTGAGACAGAATTCTGATTTAGTAACTGCATTACTTCAAATCCATTTATTAAATTATATGTGCTTCAGTTCCTGTACAAAGACAGTACCGATAAAAGACTATTACTACTATTACTATTAATTATAACAACAATATACGGCTTATAATATGCTAGGACCCGTTTTCAGCATTTTCATGTATTAAAAATTGCATTTTCATGACAGTATTTTGAGGTACTTTTATGAATTTTACAACCATCAAATATCTGCAATCTAGTCAGCATTCCACTATCCAGTACCTGTTATTCCCTCTTACTAAAATATCTGAAATACATTTGATAAGTTATTCAGTCTGTATGTCATTACTTAGATTATTGGACTTTGAATAGTCGAAAGTAAATCATCTATGAAAAAATATGTATCCTTTAACCTTCCTTCCTTTTTAATCTCTTTCTACCAACCTTTTTCACATATTCTAAAGTTTCCTCATTAACACACAAACAACCACACAAAAGCAACATCAACAACAAAAACTTTCTTTAAAGGCTTTTTTTTTCTTCTTTAACTACCCTCTTTACTTGATTCCTTTCGTGATTAACAATAAGACTTCTAAAAATATCAGTGTTTCTTCCTAGCTTCTAGTCTCTTCCATCAATTAACTCAAGCAAGAAATATTGATATTTCCCAGAGAGTCTACCAGAACTTTTTTTTTCCTCCAGAGTCACAGCTGACATTTTTTTTTTTTTTTTTTTTTTTGGCGGTACGCGGGCCTCTCACTGCTGTGGCCTCTCCCGTTGCGGGGCACAGGCTCTGGACGCGCAGGCTCAGCGGCCATGGCTCACAGGCCCAGCCTTTCTGTGTCATGTGGGATCTTCCCGGTCCGGTGCACGAACCTGTGTCCCCTGCATCGGCAGGTGGACTCTCAACCACTGCGCCACCGGGGAAGCCCACAGCTGACACTTTTAAATCAGAGGCTTTTCGTATGAACGTTTTCCTGCCATCCCCAACTGCATGGTAAAACCCTGTCTTTATTTATTTATACCTTTCTCTTGAATCTTTTTTCCATGTTTTCAAATACTGTTTCCTGATTCCTTTGGTTGACTTTTAAGGATCTCTCCTTTCTGGTCCCCACCATATTATTCACCATTCTCCAAAACCTATCTTTGGTTGCCTATAGTTTCCTTCTACCATTTCTGGTCATACAAGTATACCCACCTCTGTGGCTGGTAATCAATGTTCACTCCAAACACATTCTAATCAATTTACTCTGTGATTCACTCTATAATGGAAGCTAAAAGCCTAAAACTTCATCTTTCTAAAATCTTTTATGGCAAGTGATGTTCATACGACACAGTTCTGAATAACGAGGTAAAAGTGGATGCTTACTGGATATTTGGAGGAAAATTTTATCTCCTAATACAAGGGCTGACCTTTCCTTTTCCTTTTTCTTCCCTGATTCCTAAATAATGTTGTAATGGCTGGAGTTTCAATGCCCACCTGGTAGAATCAAGAAATGAGAAGAGAACTTTACCTTAGCATCTGGAGCTTCTGAATATGGCTATGAACACTCTTTTATGTGAGAAAAA
>NW_006797873.1:745063-767149 GCF_000442215.2 Lipotes vexillifer | reverse complement strand
CTTTCATGTGAGAAAAATAAACCCTCTACATTTCAAATTTTCAGTCTCTGCAGATAAATGCGATCTTACCTAACATTATCACACTTCTGCACCCAGCTTAAATTCTAATCATTTCCCTCCACCCCAAATAATCCCACTCTGAATTTTTCTTCTTTTACTTCTTTTTTAAGAAAAGATGTGCTGGCTTTGCCATCAGGAACCTGAACTTGAATTAAGGTTCTGCTCTTAGGGTCCTAACGAAAGGATGTCATTTCTTGAATATTCTCCCGTACGTGCTTTTGGAGTGAGGGAGAAGCACCTAGAAGGTCAAGGGTTAAGTGACGAAGGAGGAAATGGACAAAAAGGTAACGAGGTCAATGAACCTTCCTCAGCAATCCACGGAGTGACCAGTATAGACACATCCTCATGTGACCCTGCCAACCTCAGATTGCTACGTTTGGGCAGCCTTTTCAACGTGAAGTTGAAGCAATAATGCAATTTTCTAACAATACCTTTATATTCACTAACATTAACTCAGAGCTTATTACATGACTAGCACTAACTGAAGTGCAGATATTGTTTAATTCTCACAACAACTCTATGCATTAGGAACTATCATGAAACCCATATTAGTGTTAAGAGAAAAAAAAACAAAAGAAAATATGTAACCTGTCCTGGGCCAAAAAGTCACAGAGCACTTATCATAAATTCCGCTAAGCCGCCACTCATGTCATATGGTAAAAACTGTTGGTAAAAGTCAAGTACTATGGAGGCGCCATGTTGTTGGTGTGTTTTCTGCTTCCTGACTTAAGAGTGTCATCACTGTCTTATCAGATGCCATATATTGTATTTTCTTTATTTCATAATTATCTCCTTGAAAGCCAGTGACTTTGAATTTTTCTGAACCCCACAGGGTCTTGCACATGAGAAGTCAACAGATCTTTACTGAATAAATAAAATACTATGTAAAAAAATCCAGAAATTTGTGATAACTAAAAGGTGTAAATTTTGAAATACTGACTTTGGGTTTTTCTTATTTTTCTCCACTTAAAATGTATTGATTTAAACTTTTCTTTAGAAACTCTGGTAACCAGTTTACACACATTTAAAACATATTTGTCTTTGTTGAAATTATTGAACTGTTTTGTTTTTTCCCAATGTTTCCACCTGCTATCAAATATTTGCTGGTGGTGCTGTGTTTGCACCTACATATAGCTTGAGTGTAGCATATATCATATATACGATGGTATCATATATCCTGAGTGTTTCAGTTTTGCCTTTTAAAGTACAATAGCTACATTCTAATCATAAATGACTATGATTAAAAGTAAATAAAGTTATAGTATAATGTAAGTCACAATGACTTGGGGATGATATAAACTAACAACTAAGAGAAATGTTTGATCATCTCTGCAGGACTTACTAAGGGTTTGGCCCAACGCTGGGTCTTCCACCTCTGTCCCATCATCTACCTAAATCTCATATATAAATAGAGAAACATGGGTAGTGAGTATCTATCGAAAAGAATTGTTAGAATGCTCCATATTTCTCCCCCACGCCTCCAACTTCCTCAAATCAATCACCCAGAGAACTTGATACCGAGACCCTACAGTTTGGACTACAACGGTACACAACTCCAGTTTAGGCATTTTTATAAAGTAAAACTGAGGAAAAAGAGGAAGAAAACGAGGGTCAGAGAAGAAGCAAGAAACACTATTAAAAAGGGTGAAGCACAGGACATCGGGTCCACGAGGATAACGAAAAAGAACAACAAAATGAAACTATTATCATCTTGAAAGTGACACTGAAAAGATGAGTGAGCTGAGACCATCAGAAGGAGGCTCTCTAGGGCGTTAGCACTAGAAACAGGAAATAAAATGGGGTAAAGGTACTCAGCTGGCGGTATTCTGACCGCATCTGGAAGTGCTGCAGTGGGAGGTCCCTCAGGGGAGTTTAAGAAGAACAGCCTTTTGTGACATAAAGGACGCTTTTGGGTTTCTTTCAAGGCTAGGGCACCAATGCCAGATTACAGATACACTAGTCAGTTATGACCCTCGCGTGATCTTTAAGAAACTTTCCCCTCTGAATCTGACTAGAGGAGAAGTGTGAAAGGACAATTATTACTGAAGAAAAGAGTCAGGAAAAGAAGACAGAAGAAAATGACCACGCAACCCTTTGTGATGCAAGTTTCTGCACCTGAATGGGGTTCAAGCTATTGCAGAGGGAGAAACAATGAATTGAATGAAAGATTCGGTTTGTTTTAAATAAGGCTGAACTTTTTATTACCTGAAAACTATACTTTTAATACCTAAAATAACCACAAACGCTACAAGATCTGCTAAAAATACTGTCCAGACAGAAAAGGGAGATCTACTATTGTATGTTTGGAAGACAGTGGTATGAGGGAAAAAGCATTTCATTATTTCACTTCCTGCAACTCTATCCCCTTCAATATCTAAGTAAGGTATGAAATAAAATTAAAATATATTAAATGATAGTTGTTTCCTTGTCTTATCAATTAAGTGTCTGCCTGGGCCATCTGGATGGTCCAGATTTGCTAGTAATCTTGAGTTAGTTTATTTACACCCTGAGGGATAAGGCTATGTTCAGTCAGATGGTGTGAAATTTCTACATCTGGTGCAACTCTCTCTGCAAAGTCATGCCTATTAAGATGTTCATCTCAGAGCATCTTCCGGGAATGGCTTTCAGCCACCTCTTCACCCAGAGAACCCTGTGAATAGAACACGGGAGGGGGGGGGGTCCCTATTTCTGCACTTATTGCTGCTTCCATAGACCTCCTTCCTATTTTCTTCTGCTTTCTCTCCAGAGTAATCTTTAATAAAGATTCTCCAAGGAAACTATTCTAAGACAAATAAAGATAGTCATAAAATTAAGTTGCACATTCTTGAATGCCATAAAGTCTTCTAATATTTGCGATGCAATGCTGGTGTAGTCGCATGTGAAATTTATTAATAACTTAATCACAATAGTTGTCTACAATCACCCCAGAAACATTTGTGTCCAATAATCACATTGTACAACCACCGCTCAGAATATTATTACATTCACGAAGTGGGCTAAAGTCACAAGACAGAGATTTAAATTGGGCTGAGGAAACACTTGTAAATAATATCCAGTTTGCTTCCTTTTGACCCACAAAAATCAATTTTTATATTTCAGTGAGATTTTCATTTAACGTCTATAACATAATTTAGAGGTATTTTCTCAAGGGTTAGAAATTTTACTATTTTTAAGACTCTGAAATATAATATGCCCAATATCTACTTCTATGTTTGCAAATACTTAATATAATTCAGAAAAATATAACAGTAATAAAATTTTAGTGCTGTCACGAAAGTTCAACAGTAACAATAAAATTAGCTCCCAGAGAATTAATCCAAGACACTTCTTTGGCACCGCGTCCACGGACTCAAAGTCTATACCTGTGCAGAAAACACGTTGAAATTTCTCTCTCTAGACTACAGTCCCACCCCACTTACGCTGGGTGTACAACAGCAAGTAAGAAGTGCAGCACTGTTTTAGACTCATAGACATAAGAAGCAGACCTGCGGTTGCCAAGGGCATGGGGAGGATGGGCAAGGAGTGGAGCGGGAGGTTGGGGTGAGCAGATGCAAACTATTATATACAGGACGGATAAACAACAAGGTCCTGCTGTAGAGCACAGGGAACTATATTCAATATCCTGAGATAAACCCTAATGGAAAAGTATATATATATATATATATATATATAACTGAATCACTTTGTTGTACATCAGAAATTAACACAACATTGTAAATCAACTATATGTCAATAAAAAAAACAAAAAGAAGGGTGGCACTGTTTTAAGAACCACCTAGAAACAAGGATCAAGTATTGACCACACACGTGGAGCGTCACCATTTGGTAAAACTTTTTTTTCCTCCCATACACACACTGGTGATAACCTTGTATGAGACCACAGTGATGACACAACCATTGTTTAGTGAGAAATGAAAACTATGGGCTCCATCATGTGAGCATTTCCATCCCATCTCTAGGCAGTGGCTTAGTCTAAAGCCAAAGTGCATGAACATCTGAAACTTATTATTTCCTCTTTCAGGCAGAGCTTTGAGTGAAAAGCTTATAAGGAGACAGAATCATAGGTAGGTCTGTTTTTCAAAATGTGTCTTAACAGGTTTTAGCTGTAATATTATAAAAATAGCTGAAATTGATCAAATGCTCACTATGGCCACAGACAGCTATAAACACTTTAACGCATGCTTAAGTGATAATTTAATTGCCTAATTTGGGATTTTTCTTCACCTGCCTTTCAGAAGCATTCAGTTGATATATGGTACAATTTGTAAGGCTTTTGTCCTCACAGTTCTTAGTTATATTAGGAGAAAGATATGGTTAGAAATATCTATATTTTAAGGCATAACCTAGTAAGTGTCTTAGAAGGGATAGTAAATGTAGAATGGGCAGAAAAGGAGTAGAAGGTCACTTCAAGATGAATTAGGAAAGCCTCATACTTTGGATTAGCAAATGTGTGTGCAAAAGCTTTCAAGACAGCAGGAACACTTCAGTACAACTGACTGAGCAGATAGAAAGTGTCCTGCAAATACAGGAAAAAGTGAATATCCTGTAACTAGAGGAAAAAACAACTTTTTTGAGGAAGGCTGAGAGTTAGGGCAAGAAAGGGAGTTTGGGGTCAGGGCATGGAGGGCTGCAATGTCACGGTGTGTAGAATGGAATTTATGGGGCTTTAGTTAGAGTCATTGAAAATATCTGTGATGTTCTTAGGAAAGATGTGTACAGCGGTGGCATACAGAATTTATTGTGCTGGAGATTATCTCACAATTAGATTTTATTATTCTAGACACGAGACAAAAGTGACCTGGCTCTAGAAATATTAAATGAAGGAGGTAAATGCCATGTTAATTAATGCTTACTCATTGGCTAATGTTTTTAATATACCTTACATGATTAGGAAGAATAATATTATTACTTCTGTTATAAAATCTAGCTTCACTTCACCGTTTTTAATAAGTAAAGCTCAATAGTATAAAACCACATTTTTTTGTTTGAAAATTATATCATCTTTAAATTCACTTGTCACTTCTAGTTCTATGCCATATATACTTAGCAATTTCATCAAGCATTTCTACACGTTCTGGTAGACCAGAAGAGCTGTGCAGTAAATTTGAATATATTTGAATATTTAATGGTACCATATTTTAAGGCGTGTGAATAATTTTCTTGCACAATTTGAATAAGCATCTGTATGATGATGGTACCCTATTATATGGCAGGTCTGTTAAGTAGTCTTTATTTAATGACAACACCTTACATATGATAAAAATGTTGCAGTATAACTCTCTATGATTTCTTAAAGTTCATAGAATCTGAATGAATTATGAAAAGCAGTATTTTGATAGAGCTTCGAACATGGAAAATAATAATTTTAATTAACTCTGGTAATTTGCACATATATGGGGGGCAAGAATATATAGCTAGTGTCGCCCACAATTAAAACATATGCTGTGAGAAGATTCTCTATTATTTTGTCTCAGGTAAGATTCCTTTGGCCTAACTTATGCATAGAGCACAAGAGTAATGAATTTCATAATGGATAATATATTCCTTTTCTAAAGAAAATTCTGTTAAGAGAACATGATTATCTCAAATCTTGGCTACTACTTTTCAATAAAATTGGATAATTGTATAAATTACTAATACAAATATATTAAATTAACTTTACAACGATGTTATCTGCAAAAGAAAATATCCCACATAGAAGGTTCTTATAGATTACTAAGGTATAACTGAAACTTCCCAATGTTCCTGAAAAAAAAGCAAGATGGAATTTACCTATTTTCTTTTTTATTTTCAATCTATTCTATAGGAGAGTTAGGGAAAGTTAATTATTATTTGATGCAGTAGTTAAATGTCAATGTAACAGTCAAATGTCAAAGGCACTGAAAAGCAAGAATAAGCTGAAAATTTTTCTAATGTTCTAAGTATCTGTTGGCGTTCTATACAACTGCCTTTTGACAATTTCGGAGTTATATCTACACTGAAGTTTTCGATAAAGAGCGCTGCATACCATGAAAACGGTGACTTTGTGACTTTGTGAGTAATATTCCTATATCACAGAATGAACACGGGACAGAATTAAGTTTGGTCCTTTTCATTGTATTTTAATGGCAATTTTTTTATTATTACATCATATTGAAACATTATTTCTTCACGAACTATGATCATTGTAAGTTTACACCATGGCTCTCTCTACATGTATTGGTGCCCACAAGGCATGTTTTTTTCTCCCTCTAAATATCTTTAATCCTTGTATATGTTTTGGGCACAGAGAACATGTTCATTTCGGACTTTGTTTTCAGACTTTCTAGAAGTGATCCTCCCTCTGGGGTTCCTAAAATAAAGCTCCAATTCTGATTTCCAAGAAATCAGAAGAAATCATTCACATAAAAGTTGAAGTGATAATACAAAATCAGGAGTAATACTAGACCCTTTAGCTTCCTGGTAGAATACACTGATATTACAATATGATTTCAAAAGCATTTCTGACAGCTGTGTAGAATTTGTTTTTTTACCATCACTTTGCTCTACATAAAATCAACCTATTCTTCAAACGTATCCCCACCTTCCTCAGATGGTTTTATTGTATTTTTCTTTCTTTCAGACTATGTCAATATATTTATCTATTTGGCAAAGAAAAAAATATCTCAAAGGATCCCTTGCTAAAATACAGAATGCTGTCAGAATGTGTAAGGAATGAAGTAACAAAAAAGGTACATTATCATTCTCACAAAGAAGCTTTAAAAGCACTGGTTTCATATATTAAACAGAGTCAGCATCTGGCTGTTCAAGTGTAATGTGTATTTTCAGCTTCCAGTACCAGAGTTATGAACTTCATATATATTCTCTCCATAATGATATTTATAATTTTTCTTAATGTGATCTTGAAACGCTTATGTTAAAAATAAGTTCTACTATATAGATTATCTTGTTTGTAAGCACCTTACCATGTGAGTCAATAAACATATATTGAAATAGTTATACTATAAATCAGTTCGCTGCATCACTTTACTACCACCACCAAATTAGGATAAAGTTACACTGCTTTAGGCATAATTAAATTAGGAATCTGAGGTAAAAGATACTCTCAGCCTTCAAATTTTCCAAAGTCCATTTCTCTACTCTTTATTTTACTCCATATTATTAGGTTATTATATTTCTTAGAAATTCTAGTTTTTTCATCTGCAGACCAATTAAGATGGTCTTAATTATAGGTCAAAATTATATATTTATTTCACTATTCCTGATACTATCAGAAATAACATAAGCATGTGGCTTCTACCATTGACACAACTGTGGGAGAATGACCCAAAGTAATCATTATATATTTATATTTGAACTGGAGTGGTAGAATTTGAATAGAGCCTTATACTTTATATATATCTTTGACTTGGACAAAATGATTTTAATAAATAATGAGTTTATGTTAAATATTATGCCATTATAATCATGTCTTCCAGCAATATGAACATTTATAATTCTGCTTACTAGATTTTTTAACAATTAGTGGAAGTCCCTATTAATTGTGCTGGAAACTTGCTGTATTTGTTGCTGTTGATACTGGTCTGACAGCACTGAATAGAGCAGTGTACGGGTCTTTGATTAATTCTTCCCCAATTTTTTCCTTGTATTTTGGGAGGAATGCCTTTAAAAATGCCCCAGAGAAGGAAGGTTAATAAAGGCATGATACACTTTTTTATTATCAGAGATATGGAAAATGTAAAATTAACAATACTACAGATTTTTGTTGACTTGAGCTAGAATTCTTACAAAAGTAAACATACTGGATTAACCAGTCGACTTTGTACCAAGTTTATACAAGCAATGTTTATTTACCTTTTATTCCAATTACCAAAGGGTTAGGACATGTTCATTTGCAGAAAATTTGAAACTTTCTGAAAAATATAAAGAAATATCACTGCACTCCATCCAATAAGGCAGCCCTGAAATAAAGTACTGTTGACAAATTGCTATTTTATTTTATTCTTCTGTTTTTGTTTTTTTGTAAAAACTACACTTATTTTTAAAGAATTATTATTTGTCGTCACTGATCCTATTGTTGCTTCATTCCATATTTCATTTAATTCTGCTTTTATAGTTATGATTTCCTTATTTCTAATTTCCTTCAGTATAATGCATTTTTCTGGTTTCTTGATTTGAATAGGAACATGATTATCAATTATTTGTTTCTTAATTAATGCATTCATGTTCTGTATTTACCTCTAACTACCATGTTCAACCACTGCAAAGTTTGATCATAATTTTATTTGTGACTTTAAATACTTGTTTAAGCACCAGCGTTATCAGGGTCCCAGGTGTAAAACCAAAGGGCACACATAAATTAGGATAGTTTCAGAGGGGGCTGGTAACGGATTATGTAAAAATGGGGGTGTAATAATATGACATGCCTGGCCCCAGGAGTGCCAAGTGGGCTAGGAGGTGGCGTTGACCAGGAGGGTGTAAGTCCAAGCAGTGAAATCCCTGGAGCTCAGAGATGAATAAAAAGGGATAAAAAAGGGTGGATAGTGAATGTAGAGCCGACTGAAGATATATGGCGTATTTTCTACTGATACGGAGTTACTTTTGGTATGTTTACCTTTAAATCGGTATTTAATGGCATAACAGCCATAGAATAAGATCTCTATTATAGCCATTGTTCGAAATTTGATGAAACTATCTGTGTGGCCTAATAATGTGCTTAATATTTTTTGGAAACTTCTCCCTGCTTGTTGGACATGAAACATATTCTCTATTTGTTGGATAAGGCCTTTTCTACCTATATCTCTTAGATCATACTTGTTAAATTTGATTTTCAGAAACATTAACACTGTTTGTTTAATTGAGCTCTAGAACAGTGTAAAATTCTCTAACTATAAACTTCATTTTTTATCATTTTTTCTTATTTTATCATTCTTTTGTATAATTTAAGGCAATGTTAAATACATATAATTCATAGGTTTTACATTTTCTTAAAATTTTTTTACTGTTTTGTTTTTATTTATATTTATTAGTGATATTTGTCCTAAATTTTATTGTTTGACACTAATATTGCTATACTATCTTTTTATTTTAATCTAGTGTTTAATGTCTCTTCTTTTCACTACTTATTTACCAATTTCTGTATGATTTATTTCAATTGTATCAAAAGAACATCATAACATATAAAAGTTTAATAAGTGAACAAAGAATGCCTTTAATGTTTTCATTCCTTAGACTGTATTTTCTTCTGAACAAATATTTTAATCTCCTTTCTCTTCACATGTGTACCGAATCTCCTTTCAGATGCATATACTTTATTTACTATGACTTCCCCACTTTAAAATACATTTGAATCTATGTATAGATACATTTTCTCCTTTATTTTCTTATCTCTGCTTGAAAAATTATATACTATAATTGCTTTTCAAACATACACTGTAATGTATTTTCCTCTAAGTACAAAGACCTTCCTCCACTATGGATCCCAAACAAGTTCCAGAGAAGTGTAGAGGTCATCTTGACTGGTTCTCCCATAAAAATGAACCCCTCAAAAAGAACCCATAAAGTTACATGTCAAGGAACTGTGAAGTGGTTAACAACCTCAATTCCTCTGTAAACGGGTATTGGGTAATGATAAATGTCATGCTTCAAACACCTCTGAGCCTGTGCTCTTATTCAGCCATTTCTTGCAAACAAATCAGTTATTCTGCTTTTTAACAGGTGAGTTTAATCTGTTACAGTTATTGTGGTTTTCAAGTACTTTTATAATATGATTAGTTCTTTTTAATACTTTTCTTTCCCTTCTTTTATTATTCTTTCTTGCTTTTTATTGTTAAAAAGCAGTATTATTATAACAGAATAGTATTTGTTGATAAATACATTGTTATCACTTCATCTCCTTCCACTTACTCCACAAGTTTGTGAATAATAGATAATATTTCTAAACTTCACTATCCAGGATTTGTGTTTATCTCTTGAACAAGGGCTTAGCAAGCTTTAACCTCCTACTGGATTCCAGATCCAGATTATTTTATCTTGAGTTATAGTTTCAATTTTTTATCACAAAATAGTATTTTGTCAAACGGTAATTAAATTTACCAATAACTCATTTTTATATCATTTTTTATACCTTACTATGGCTTCAGTATTCTCCCAGCCAAACCATATTCTTGAATAGTTGTTTCAGAAAAGATCTTCGTTGGCTTACTCTCTTAGGGCTCATCTAAAATTATTTTTATTTTGGTAAAACTCTTGAATGATATTTTGGTGGGGAAGATATATTATATGGGTAGTTATTTTCCTTCAGCTCTTTGAAGTTATATATTATATTCCGACAACTAGTTTACTGCCAAGAAATCTGTTTCAATCTCATTTTCATTTGTTTATATGTAAATCTTTCTTTTCTCGGTGCCTTGAAGATCTCTTAATTTTTCATAATCCGCATTCACAACAGTGTGCCCAAGAGGATACTCAGTTTTATTTATCTGGCTTAATATTTTCAATGTGAGGATTTAGTTAGTTCCTCAAACCTAAGTTAAAACCAAAACCCCAAACAACCCTCAGCTAGTAATCTTTTAAATTTTATTTTTGGATTCAAAGAATTCTATTATTTTACTTAAGTTTGAACACCACAATATGTACTTTTTCTACTTTGTCATTTTTTCTATCTACCTATTTTTGTTTTATATCAATTGCTTATATTCCATAAATTTCTTTCATTTTATACATGTTTGACCATTTATCACTTTGGGGCCATAAATGTATTTTAAAGTCTTTTTCAAATTATCAAATTATTTTGATTTACTCTTCTGATTATTGATATATTTGGCTTTTGTCATACTAGCTGTCTTCATTTACTGAAATCATAGCTCAGAGGAAAAATTTAAGCAGTGTTTTCCCCCTAATTCACTCTTTTTCTATTTGTATTACCTTTGCTCTCCACGGTCCCCTTGCATAATGGTTATACAACAAGCTCCATCTGGCCACTCAAATTTCAGAATGCAAACCCAGGTCTCATATTAGCAGTTTGGTCTCCCTGCACTATGGCAATATTGAGAAACTGATGGTCCAAATGATCCAATTGCAAGCTTGGGCCTTTATCTTCCCACCTCCTGTAAGCAGTAGGCCCAATTAACAGCTTTCTTATGCCTCCCATCACACGTGGGAAATCACGACACCAAAGCCTAAGTTTGAACCTGACTTCACTCCTCCACCTTACAAAGAGCAATTCTGAACATTATGTGAGCCAAACTCCCAGTCACGTAATGTTGACTGCATCAGGACCTAGAACACAGCAGGCTGAGGGCTTCAGCCAGGCCCATCTTACTCCTCCTGTTTGGTGTCTGTGACATACCTTGCCTGCTCCTTTTTATAATTTGTCTATCACTGCTATAGGTTTGGAGTTTGGGTAGGGGCAGATGATCAAAGTATGACCCAAAGTACCATCATCTTTCAACACAGACCCAGAACTATCTCCTTTCCATACTTGAGGAATATTGATTCATAGTGTGTATGTAAGTTTTCCATTTTATATTATATTGTAAGCACTTAACATTTAACAGTACATTGTTTGATTTATATGCTTTATTATGTTATAGTGGAAGTTTCTTTTCCTTCCACTTTTATGCATACTTTTCAATACTTATCGTTGCAATTGCTTGTTGCAAGATCACTTCTGGCAGTTCCAACAAATAATTATTTTTATTTTTTAATTTTTAGGGTATTTGTTTTCTCTCTCTTTCTGTCTCTGTCTCTGTCTTACTTTAGGATAAATGACAACTTTTAAAACATTGAATTTTCCTATCTGAAATTTTGGAATGCTTTTAATTTGTTCAAGTTATTTTCATATTTTTTACATAAAGAACACAACATAGATATGTATATGTGTATATAGATTAGATATAAATTTGTTCCTTAAGTTCATTTCCAAGTAACTTATATTTGATTTGTGTTATGAATAAATTATTTAGCCTTATGTTTTCTAAATATTTATTATTGTTATTTAAGAGAACTATAAATGCTTTATGCTTATTTTGTATTAGCACTAATACTATTATTAATTTGCTTAATGAATGTTTGTTGATTTTATTGCGCTTTGAAGCATCTAATGATATGATCTGCCAAAACAATGATTGAATCTTCTTTCTCTTTGCTTCACCTCTTAATATAGCTTCCCAGTCTTATTTCATCTGATACTTTCAGAAAGAAAGAAAATAAAAGTTGTGATAGCAGGTATCTTTCCCTTTCACCCATCTCTGAAAGGATTATCTTTACTCCTTATCAATTTCCTGTGAAATATGACAAAGCACACTTTTGATTAAGTTAGGGGATTTTTCCCCCTTGTTAATTATATTTCTTTTCAACATTTACAGTTTCAAATTAGAAAAGGATAATGAAAGAAAACTTTAAATGATAAGTGCTTGGGCTCATAATTATTAACTATCAAATTCATATAATATTAATAATGAAGATAATTTATAAAAGAATAACTATTAACTTCTGGGTGTTTATCATGTGCCATGTAGTATTCTAAATTGTTTAAAAGTATTAACTTATTAAATCCTCATAAAATTTCCATGCAGTAGGTACAATTATTATCCATGTGGAAGAGAAATGAGGCACAGAGAGGTTTAGTACTTTTCCCAAGGCTAACTACTGAACTGGGATAGGTCTCTGTAATTATTTTAGAGATCCTACCTTCCAAACACTTACATATGTACATTAAATTCTGTGGCTTACAAGATGAACTGATTATAAAAGTGTATTTTAAATGTTAATACAATAATTGGAAGTAATTTTTTATAAAGTTATGATTTGGAGATTTGGTGATTCATCATTTGATGACAGTAGCACTATATCTAAGTTCGAATAGTGAAAATGGTAAAATTCATCAGGTTATATTCTTCTAGGAAGCAGAAAGAATTTCAAAACACGAAGCAATGCTGATTTCATTTCTCTTTAAAGTAAAATCAGCGCTTAAATTGCTAAAGGGCTCACTAGCCTGATCTACCTTTAGATTTTCAGTTATTTAAGGTTCTGTACAATTTCAATATGATCTTGTCCACTGTCAATTCTTAATAACTGCTTTTGGGCAATGGACAAGTAAATCACCTCAGGGAAATAAAGAGAAAGCAAAAGTCAGAAATTAAGAAAACAGTCTGATTAGTCTTGAAATAGTCCAAGTAATTCATGCCCAAACTGCCTTATCAGCATACTTGTCTCTCAAACCATATAAAGGCATTCCCTTCAGCTTGCTGACATTTCCAATACTTTAATTGGGACACTAAGCCCTTATTATATTTTGCTTCAGGGATCCAATAGTACCTATGCAACATTCTAAATTGAATAGTCCTCAGGCCAGTTTCTCCACTGTGCCCAAATGATAATTGATGAATATACTTGTCTTAATTCTTTATTTTAAATTGGTCCTTTTTCTCTTTTGCTCCTCATTTAAAAATTTAAATTATTTTTGCATTATTCCATTGGACAGTTGGTATATCAGATTATCAGGTTTAACTTTAGTTAAGTGCTATATTGTTTTTTTTAAAAAAGGTGCTTACGGCTTCCCTGGTGGCGCAGTGGTTAAGAATCTTCCTGCCAATGCAGGGGACACGGGTTGGAGCCCTGGTCCTGGAAGATCCCACATGCCGCGGAGCAACTAAGTCTGTGCGCCACAACTACTGAGCCTGCGCTCTACAGCCCACGAGCCACAACTGCTGAGCCCGCGAGCCACAACTACTGAAGCCCACACGCCTAGCACCCGTGCTCCACAAGAGAAGCCACCGCAGTGAGAAGCCCATGCACCACAATGAAGCAACCAGAGAAAAGTCTGCACACATCAATGAAGACCCAATGCAGCCAAAGATAAAATAAATACAATTAAAAAAAATTAAAAGGTGCTTAATTCAACAAAGATTCACAAGGAATACCTTTTAGATAAAAATATCTTAATAGTCATCAATAAATTTTGTTAACTTAAATTAGTTGATGATAATCTAGATTGTCAAATGAGTCATAAAAGAACAATGAGAACCTGATAAAGATTCTGGAAATATTTTTAAAGTGATTACAAAGTTCATTCTATTCAGACAGAAGGGTTCTCTTTTCCACTTTTTTTTTAAGGATAAAAGAAGAAAAAACTGAACTTGTAGATCAAGGAATTGGGGTAATATGCAATTAATTACATATTACAATATTTTATTGAAGAGTATTAACCATTAATATTAGTAACTAAAGATGTCCTAGAACATAATATACAAGGAATGCAAGATTTGTTGTTTGCAGTTTGAAATTGCACGTGGAAGAGACAGACGGAAGAGCCCAGGACTTTGCTTCTTGATTTTATCTTTCCCAGCAAAGAGAAAACAAGACACAGTTGGACAACTCCTAAATTAGGGGAAAAAAACCAAATTCATACTTGGACAAATACACACCAAGGCTCAGTTACGTCTACAAGGTTCTCTTCCAGACAATGCGTCAATAGAATAATGACTAAGACATGAATTCGACCTTCAGCAATTAAAATATACACTCCACTCCAATAAGAAAGTAAATAGGTATGAGTATGAAGATATAGAGAAAAGGTCCATAAAAGCAGCACAGAAAAAGAGCCATTTGTGTTGAGATCAGGGAGAGATACTGATGAGTTTAAATAGGCAAACATTACGGAAAAGCACGTATGCTCAGTCTTGGAAGACAGGCAGAGTTGAATATATGTCAAAGGCGGCATGCTAGAGGACAGGAACAAATACAGCAGGGGGCACCCAAATGGGAAACTGGATTATGAATACGAGCAAGAAGAATGTAGTTTATTGCAAGAGCAAGTAGTGAAATTAGTCCCTCAATGCTATTTTGACTTGAACCTGGGCTTCAGAGAACATGCGAGGTTTTTGAGGAAACAAGTGACTTAGACAGGGTTTAAACTTTAATAGTAATATATTATGGATTGGAGAAGAGATCGACACTCCAAAATAAAAGGAAAAGAAAACAAACAAATATAAACGACAATAAATTTCTAACAAAATTTCAAAACAAAATACATTCTCATCTGCCCAAGACGAAGAAAGAACTGACTTAATGACTCATCTTCAGCTCTATGATTCCAATTTGAGTTGTTTAATATCCAATAGGGTTAGCAAATCACATATTCCTTTAGTATCAATAGCAACAATTAACTAAGCATATAAATAAACACTAACAAAAACAGTTACCAAAACATGAATAAACTTTTAAAAACTGCTACAAATTTCTATGGATAAAATAAATGGTATCATAAACTTTTCTAAAAAGTGCACATAAATTTTAACTCCAATTCATGTTACTACAATTGATTCTTTAGAAACTGTCTTAAGAAATCTTTCCACAACATTGAACATAATCTAGAACCCTCAAAGAATGAGATTTCAGGAATATAATGTAGATTTTTAAAATAGGTAACAAAGTATTTAACAATGTATCAAGCTCCCTTCTCACTTGCTGTTCCTCCTTGCTTTTTTTGTGATCCGACACCCTTAAGACAGGGACTAATATATCCTCAGTATTCAGCATTCGTGAATGAGAGAAAGAATAAATATGCAAATAAGTTTATCGACAGATAAACTGCACATATTTGCTGAACAAAGTACTAATATTTCAATTCTGTTACTTTGCACATTCTATTCTCTTAATCTTCATTTCCTTCTTTGCCTCACCTCTTCCAAGTTAAAAACCTTTTTTGCATTTAAAAACCAGATCAAAGAAATACAATCCTTGCCGTTCTTTTAGGAATTAATAATTTCTTCTTTTGCATTACACCAGCACTTTATGCATAATATTGTCTTGAAATTTGGTTGTGTAATGTTTTAGTAGACTAAAAGTTATTTAAGCACCATAAAATGTCATATTCATATTTGCTTCCTCTCTATTAGCTACCATAGTGAAATGTCTCAGTGTATGTGTACGTAAGTCTGTGCATTTATGTGTATGTATATACACACATAAATATCTACATACATATCCAGGTTTAACTGATGTTCATATACATATGCATATATATCTACACTCATATATATATTATTATATACACTAATAAAAACCATTGTAAAATGTATTTGAGTTCATACTGATGTACAGATTGAAGTGGATGAATCTTAGGTCCCTTTCAGTTATAAACTCTTATGATTATGAAGAACAATGTATTTCTCAATGGTTTTCAACAATGAACTTTACAATCAGTAATAAACTGCTTTCTAAACGAATATTTTGAAGTTAATTTTCTTGACATGATGATAGTTAAGTCTAGAGTAGTTCTCAGGCTTCCAATTTTGGGAACTTGAAGGTTCTATTGTAAAGTGCAGCCAGAATTCATAACCACTGTCATATACGTACTATAAAGGCATATATGTCTGTGATACTTTGTCAACTTCTCATTAAATTTTTTAAAATAAATTTATTTATTTTATTTATTTATTTTTGGCTGCATCGGGTCTTCGCTGCTGTGCACGGGCTTTCTCTAGTTGCAGTGAGCGGGGGCTACTCTTCGTTGCGGTGCACAGGCTTCTCGTTGCAGTGGCTTCTCTTGTTGCGGAGCACGGGCTCTAGGCGCACGGGCTTCAGTAGTTGTGGCACGTGGGCTCAGTAGTTGTGGCTCGTGGGCTCTAGAGCACAGGATCAGTAGTTGTGGTGCACGGGCTTAGTTGCCCCGCAGCATGTGGGATCTTCCCGGACCAGGGCTCGAACCCGTGTCCCTTGCATTGGCAGGCAGATTCTTAACCTCTGCACCACCAGGGAAGCCCATTTTCATATAACAATCCACAGTTCTTGCCCACTGTAAGGATAACTATACGTTTCCTCTGCAAAATTTCTTATTTATAAAATGCTTTAAACTGGACAAGGGTAGTTTAAATGGCATAAAATGCTTTCTGCTGAAAGAATAAGAAAGTGTACTCAATTACAGTTTACACCTCTTCAATAGCTCTGTCAAAATTTCAAAGCTTAAGTGCCCTGAGCTGGGGTTGGAGCATTTGTGGGCATAATTTCTTCTATTTATTTTTTTTATTTAGATACCACTTCAAAAGAGGATGGTAAGTCCAGGTGTATAAATATGTATACAATTATTACAAAAACAGGATGTCTGTGTCTATTTATTTAGTTCTGAGTAATATTTGGTTATTATAAATACATATTCTTAATTGCATAATAACATTATAGTCCTTAGGACTACACCTTCAAACAATTAGCATTTTTTATCATGAACGTTTTTGCACAATATCACACATCTGGAATATTTGCTGGGTTCCCTTAAATCAAGACCATTTGCCTCTTAACTAGAAACGGACTGTGTAACATACATACAGATCTTTATGTATGAATGCTCTTTTTTAAACTTCACACACTATTCTTAGTAAATAGGACTATTTTCTATCACTGTAGTTACCAGGTGGTGGCTCCCTGTCTGATTTGCTCAACTAGAGAGTTAAATACATACAACCTGGCACAATATTCCCAAGGTAGTCTATTTTTTCAACTTTTCATCTTCTAATTTCCATCCCTTTCAGATGGAAATCACTTCAGTATAAAAGATAATTGGTTGTACTTTTCAGTCTGCCTTAGGTTATGACTGTCTATTAAATTAAGACAGACAAAAATAATATCTTAACTTTCCCATTATCTCATAATTTGTAAATGTACTTTCATGACATTTCTTATCATTTTCAATAAGGCCCCCAATTTTTATCTCTCTGCATATTGTTTTTATTTAATGTTTTTTTGTTGTTGTTTTTTTTTGCTTCTCTCCTTCCCTCACCTTCATCCCATTTATTTCTAAAGGAATGTTCTGCAGCCTAGTGTATAAGACTCAGAATTACAGTTAAGAATCATCTCACAAAGGGCAGGAAAACAGTTTATAAAAACAAAACTCTTTGGACATCATGTCTTCATTTGTGACAATATCTGCAAAAAGAATAGAATGCGGCTCTCCAAGCACATTTCCAGTCTATTTTATTAGACTTTTTTAAAATTATTATTTGCATAATTTTTAAAGTCCTCTTGATAAATGTATATGTATCACCATGTCCTTCAATTAGTATTTTTTTTCCTCTTTTGGGCTCTTTTTATATTCTGGGGTCTGGATCTTGAGGGACTGCACCCCATTCTCACTCCTAAGACAGCCTGCAGTGCATCTGCAGAACAAGATACTTCCTCCTCACTGTGCTTTGCCCACAAATGCAGTGCGGAGCAGAGTGTTATTAATCAATACAGTGAGGAAAGAAGGAGGAAAAATAATCAGAGGAGAGATGCTTGATTTTGGATATTCGGACTTTGGAATCTCTGATCTATGTAGAGTTTGTTAGTAACCTAACAGAAATAAAATTAAGGATCATTATTACTATAATAATAATAGATGTGCTCTCCAGAAAGGAGAATCATCTTTCTTCATTCCTCAGAATGCCAATGCCTATTACTCTCAAATTTCCACTAGAAACTCAGGGCAAGATGAGAAATTCTAGAGTGAGAACATGAAGTAAAGACAAATTACACCCTGCTGCACTGTTGGTGGGAATGTAAATTGATCGAGCCACTATGGAGAACAGTATGGAGGTTCCTTAAAAAACTAATAATGGAACTACCATATGACCCAGCAATCCTACTACTGGGCATATACCCTGAGAAAACCATCATTCAAAAAGAGTCATGTACCACAATGTTCACTGCAGCACTATTTACAATAGCCAGGACATGGAAGCAACCGAAGTGTCCATCGACAGATGAATGGATAAAGAAGATGTGGCACATATATACAATGGAATATTACTCAGCCATAAAAAGGAATGAAATTGAGTTATTTGTACTGAGGAGGATGGGTCTAGAATCTGTCACAGAGTGAAGTTAAGTCAGAAAGAGAAAAACAAATACTGTATGCTAACACATATACATGGAATCTAAAAAAGCTGTACTGATGATCCTAGTGGCAGGGCAGGAATAAAGACACAGACATAGAGAACAGACTTGAGGACATGGGGGGAAGGGGAAACTGGGATGAAGTGAGAGGGTAGCACTGACATATATGTACTACCAAATGTAAAATGGACAGCTAGTGGGAAGCAGCCGCATAGCACAGGGAGATCAGCTTGGTGCTCTGTGACCACCTAGAGGGATGGGATAGAGAGGGTGGGAGGGAGGGGATATGGGCATATATGTATACATTCAGCTGATTCACTTTGCTGTACAGCAGAAACTAACACAACATTGTAAAGCTATGATACTCCAATAAATATGTGAAAAAAAAGACAAATTACATAAAATCATTGACTTCTACCCAAGAGACAGAGTTTCTGTAATAAACCAAGGGTCAAGTTTTGTGCATAACATATGGAAGATGAAGAATGGTGAGTTTCAGAAATATAAAATGTGATGATTACAGTTTTGCCCACCATTACACATAAAAGTCAACATTAAGGTCTCTGTTCAACAATTAAACTTTCAACGTATGTGGAAAATCTGTCAGTCTCCAGATCCTTGTGGGAAAGCAAGCAAGTCATATACTTTTAGCAGTAATCAATATTTGCTTAAGTCAAACAATATACTAAAACAAATCAAAATACAGTATGTGGTTCTGAGTACAAATAAACATCTGAGAATTCTCAAAATACGATAAACATTCTATAGAATTATTATTTGACTTATCAAAAGGAAATCCATTAACAAGTGGAATACAAAATGAAATGATTCCACTATGTTAAAATTAATTATATAACTGGATGATATTTCTAATTCCTTAATTCATATATTTTAACCTTTAAAAGGTCTTAGGCATGTAAATAAGGCATATATGACAACTCTACTGGAAAGAAAATGGCCAGGCATAATTAAAAGACATACCGTATGTAACAGTTTAACATTTTTCATTTATATTTAAAATGCAAAGTCCTAATTTATGAGTATGTTGAGTTATAAAATTTAACTTAAAAGTTATATGGAATTTTTAATCCATGTTCCCTTATTTTTTTATTGTGGTCATGCAAGAAATACCACTTAATCCATTAATTTATTCAACAAACATTTATAAAATACTAACTGTATATGCCATATGCTACATTACTGTGGAGGATACAGTCATGTGCAAGATTGATGTGGTTTCTTACACACCATTTAAGACATTATTAGTATATTAATAGAAGACTACCCAGTTATTTTTAGTATATAATCATAGACTAAAATGCCTCCATAAAAAAATAAAATGGGCTCACAGTTACATTTAGTAATGCCACGAAGAAATTTACTCCAAAGCAAAATCTGCCCAAGGTATGGATGCTCAGGTGATCAGTGCAACACAGCTGGGTAATGGGAGTTGATACTTTCATGGTTCTATAGGATTCTACCTCTTTCCAAGTTAATACCAGGGATGAAAAATAACTTTTGACACTCTAGTGAACAATGAGGATATAGTAAATTATTTTTGGTCTCTCTGCCTAACTCAGTGACTCCCATTCTATGAAAAACAGGGTTCCCACTTACATGGATGGCTCGTGACCCCCATGACTCCATGGTTACATCCTTTTGCCATAAGTGATCTGATAAGTGATGAAAAAGCCAATAAACTGAGCAGAAAATTCTAAGCAACTCTGCACTCTGGAACATTCAGGCAGTCTGCCAGGAAAACAGGAGCCTTTATCACTTTGATCAAAAATTGTGGAATTCTGGATTGATCACAGTCTCAATCTCCAGCATTTTTCAGCCTTTTGCCACATACCTGTGGCCCATGTCAATGATAACTCAGTCTTATGTCCTTGGAAAAATGTTCATTACATTTTTCTTTCCCAGCATTGAATCTTTATCTAAAGCTCTATATCCGGCTTGATCTCTTGTGCCATAATGGTAACCCACTTCTCGGAGTTCTGGTATCAGCTTGTTGAGTGGAGTAAATGCCTTATGCTGGTCCAGTCTGTTAAAACACTAAGTGTGAAGGTTGACTTTAAAAAATAATAATTTATAGCATGTACCGTCATGAGAGTTTTTCAAGTTTTTAAGTAATGAAATATTTCCTCTATTTATTCTCCATTTGAAACACAGTCCTACCCTGTGCCTTAGCACAAAGATAATGGTTTTAATATCACTGCAGTTTCCGCAATTTCCTTCTCCATCCCAAGACTCATCGTGGCTTGTTCTCGGTAGCTCTCTGTTCCCTCTCATGGCAATCATCCAATAGCAGGCACTGTAAAAGTATACTCAAGGATCATTTCTATATAACAACTTAACCTAAAGTGTATGCTACATCCCAAATCCTAGTGGAAATCCCACGGTGCTACTAAGTACACCTGAAGCAGGTTCTGATCTCACTCAGCATGTTGTCCAGTCAATAGGAGTGCCTTTACACCACCCAAATAAAACATCAAAATACAATTAAGTGGTTTTTGTTGTTCTACAAAGAGATGCCAAGGAAAGATTCCTTGAATGTCACAGTTATATGTCCAAACAATCCTAAACTAAACTGTCTCACCAGACTCCTTAAAGCAACTGGTCAGAAATCTCGTTCCTCTCTTGCCCATTTTCCTTTCCTGCAAATGTCAGCCCATACTATTTTTTTTTTTTGGTCCATTTTTCAACCTTTGTTCTCATCCTTATGTCTGCATTCCAGTTTCTAGTATTCTATATGCCCATCAGAGCTGAAGATACAGTCCTTCATTTATTTCAGGAAAAAAATCCTGTTTTATCTCTGAAAACGTTTACTCTTCCACTTCTTGGTCTTGCTTTATTATTCTTTCATATTTATGGCCTTTTCTCCTGATGCAGGAATTGCTAGATTTCTTTGCTCAGCCTTCCCTGTAATTTGCTCTTTTCCTTCAGGTTGTGAACTTGGGCTTGGCTCTAGCTCGTTTTCTGACTAACGTGGCAGCTTTGCTTAGATGTTCTATTTGCTCTGACAGAGTAAACCCTGCTTTGCCATTTTGCCTTTCTTGATTGCCTTCACCATAGTTTCAGCTAAAAAGCCACCCGAACTTGACGATTTCTGCAGCCAGAAAGCATGAAAGTAAGGGGATGGGAGTGAGGTCTCCTGCTGAATGTACTTCTTTC
>NW_006797873.1:700242-744840 GCF_000442215.2 Lipotes vexillifer | reverse complement strand
GAATGTACTTCTTTCTAGGAAACCTGGCTTCTGCTGTCTAGAATGGGGATCACGACATTCAGCCCGTGGTGCTCTCCGCTCCCAGCCTGGCACTGTTTCTGGAAGAGAAACTCTATGGTGTAGAAATATACGGAGACTGGTATTCTTCAGTTTCTTTGATGTTTCTACAGTCTGCCTACTCAATCCCTTTTTCCCTTCTCTCTGAGTTATAGTGTTTCATTCTACTCAGAATTTTGACAGCTCATATTCCTTCCTCGTACTGCCAGACGGTAGGATATAACTATTATATTCAAACGTACATCTTAAGCCCTTTTAAACTTGTGTCATTCTGTTAATCTAATTCATACAAAGCAACAGATGACGCTTGAAAGCCTTGTTAAGCAACACTTATTGTAACCTTTGTCATGTGTTCTATGTCATTTTGATTAACTAAAATTGTGACATGATACATTTTGACTTCAGTTAAATGAAATGTGGAATTGACTGTAATGACAATAATGTACAAAAATAATGGCCTAGGTTGAAAGAGAGTCTTGCCACTCATAAATATCTTGAGATTAAGTCATTAAAAGAGATAGTTACACAGAGGTATGTGTCTAAACTAGGAATGAGAATAATTCTGTTTTGTGACAACAAAAGTTGTACAAGTCACTGAGAATCACCATACCACTCAATTTCCTAACCTGTAACATATACAAAATATACTGTATGACCTGCAGTGATATTTCCAGATCAAAGTCTGTAATTTGAATTGTTTACTGCTTTTGTGGCTTCATTAGTCATTATTCTAAAAATAGACATATGTATTTTTGACATTATAAGAACTTCACAAAGGAATGGACATATTTCAGAAAATAATTATATTTTATTGATAAATTTCAATTTGATAACATTAATCATTATCTTAAATGCTATTTTAGGTTTTGGAAAGTTTGTAAACTAGAAACATTTAAATTTCAAAACTTCCTTTCACAACTTGATTAATCTTCCTCTTTTTCATAAATATCTTGGAGTCTAAAATTTATATTTACTACTAATTACTACTATATACATAGTATATGCTTCGTACTTTTCAAAACTATTTTCCTACAGTGCTCAGAGAAGAAGAGAATATAGGAATCCCTTTTAATTTGGTATCTTATGTGCAGACATTGAATATAAGCTGAAAAAAACAAGTAAAAAAGGTGGTTGCTTTCCATTTGTTTGACTTTGGAACAAATGTTAACGGAGAAGACAGGCCCTTTGCTCCCTACGTAGAATTTCTTTGGAGACAAATAATAACCAACAATGTTTTTATTAGAGGAGGATGAAGACTTTTTGAGATTCTTATTTATACAACTCAATAATGAGGATGAAAATAAGACCTGCTAGGATGACTGCTTTGGGTTTTTCTTTTTTCTTTTTATTTATTGATTTATTTTTATTTTTGGCTGTGTTGGGTCTTCATTGCTGCATGCGGGCTTTCTCTAGTTGCAGTGAGCAGGGGCTACTCTTGGTTGCAGTGCACGGGCTTCTCATTATGGTGGCTTCTCTTGTTGCAGAGCACGGGCTCTAGGCACGAGGGCTTCAGTAGTTGTGGCACGTGGGCTCAGCAGTTGTGGCTCGCGGGCTCTAGAGCGCAGGCTCAGTAGTTGCGGTGCATGGGCTTAGTTGCTCCGCGGCATGTGGGATCCTCCTGGACCAGGGCTCTAACCTATGTCTCCTGCATTGGCAGGCAGATTCTTAAACACTGTGCCACCAAGGAAGCACCTCATTTATTTTTGAAACTGATTTACTGTATTTTCATTATTCAGCTTCTGTTTTCTGCCTTTATCATTCAGTGAAGATTTTTAATTTTCCTACAGGTACTGAGATCCACAGGTCAATTCTGAGTTTAACACCAATATTTTACCTGGTAATATGGATGTTATACTAGATGTTTGGTGATTTCATTTTCACACTGAAGAAAAGTGATACTCGTACTAGGCATGGCATGAGGATTGCTTGTGTTAAAATTATTCTGATATGCAAAACAGTTGTTTACTTCAACTAATTTTCAGAGCTGAAATGAGGCTATAGAATGGTGTGCTGATCTTATGAATCCTGACAACCTCCAATATAATTCATATTTTTGATACTGTAGTTTTTTCTAATAATCAAACAAGACTACAGCCTGGAAGTTAAAGGGACCACATATATGACTTGACAACCATGCAAAACTATTGGAGAGCTAGTTAAAGATGAAACGAGGGACATATCAGGTGTTCAATGAATAACATAGATACTTTTTGTGTTTTTTTCCATGTATTTTCAAATTAATAAATGCCACCCAAATTTCTGTTAGAGCTCTCTTTCAAAGTGAACAGTCCTGCTGCATATTGTATAATACTCTTATCTACCATTTCCATACGTGTTTCTATTCAAACACTTTCACTTATCTTACCTTTTCTAGACTCCTATCCTAAATGATAATCTTATTTCTATATTTATTCCATCTATTTCTGTTTTTTTTGTTTTGTTTTGTTTTTTGTTTTTTGTGGTACGTGGGCCTCTCACTGTTGTGGCCTCTCCCGTTGCGGAGCACAGGCTCCGGACGCGCAGGCTCAGCGGCCATGGCTCACGCGCCCAGCCGCTCCGCGGCACGCGGGATCTTCCCGGACCGGGGCGCAAACCCGCGTCCCCTGCATTGGCAGGCGGACTCTCAACCACTGCGCCACCAGGGAAGCCCTCTGTGCATCTTTTATATGAAGTGTTTTCAGATGCTTTCTCATCCTTCTTGCTTTGTGTCTCCTCTCAAACCACAAAATTTACACCTATTAAAAATGCATCTGGAAATTTTTTTAGAACACATTTCAAACAAATTTATCTGATTTGTCTGATGAACAGTCTTCTATAGCTTGAACCTTTTTAAGATATAACTACTTTTGCTGTGATTATAGCTCTTCCTTCTCATCTCAATGCTAGCATCTAACTATCATCCTTCATATGTTACACATTTTTCTGTTTTCAAATAGGCATTCTAATCTTTACACTCAAACAGCTCCCAGTGTGACAGCAAAGGGTCTGAACCAAAGGCCTTTTCCCATACAGCATTTATGTATTTTTTGCTGTTGCCTCTTTTTTTTGTTGTTTCTAAACTGTGTCTCCTGTATACCTAGGGTCTGTATCTGCCCCATTACTCTTATTTTTGTCTTCTCAGCCAATTCTCTCTAGTGACCCTTCTCTTTCCCTGTATAATGTAGCTTTCTCTGAAGCATTAAAAATAATATACAACCATTGTCAACAGAAAGAGGTATATTTTTTCCTTTAAGGTAATGACCTTTCATCTTTACCTTTTTATTTCTTTGAAAGCACCGCTACATAATTTAATAGAAATTGCAGATACTTTGAATCGACTGCTTAAAAATAATAATCTAAATCAATCCAAAGTACTCTTTTAGGCCACATTAAAATCCATCTTGCTCTGAAACTGTTTATTATCAATTCAGTCAAAATAATGTCTGCAATTCTGGCATTTCTTAATACTCATCCTACATTTATAATGATGCCTGATGATAAATCTAGCCTATCTTCTAGCTTACAAATATTCTCCTTGAAACTAACTTAACCATCTTTTAAAAGTTCTGTGATTAAATGGTTAAAAAAAAAAGGCATTTTCAGCTCTCTCTTTAGTCCAACAAAATAATTAAAATATTGATTAATTAAGAAAAAACTAGATTTGGGTAAAATAACACTTATTTTATTATACTGAAATATAATACATTTGAGAAAGAAATTAAAACTTTAATGGCAAAATTAATATTTGATATTACCATAATACAGCGTTTCTCACAAATAAATGTGATTTTTTTCAATATGCCTTAACATTTGGTATGGTGTTTTGGTTTCCTCAAAGTTATTATAAATCATTCCCAGATTTCACATATATCTCGTCAGAAAGTAGCAAAAAACATTTGCTCTGTGTTTCTCTTTATGAAACTTTAGAATTGGCTAAAGAAAACCACAAATCTGAGTAACACTGGTTACTATGTAGTGATTCGTTTTGGGACAAAAGGACTGTGGTCTCTGCTGTCTCTGTATTTGATTAAAGACAGACTTGCATTATCAGATAAGGAATGGTCACCAAGAGCTAGAGAAATAAATTTATCAACTGCAGTTAGATACATGTTTAACTCTAGTGATCAATAGCTACAAGTACAGATCAGAAAATAGTTCTATCAAAATTTGAAACTAATCATACATTCACAACTATTTTACTTAAAATATTAAATGGTACTACTTACTTTTCTTAGTCTCAATATAGCCTTTTTCTCTAGACAGAAAGAAATTTTCCATTCAAAATAGCTCATAAAACTTCTTGTCTTTGTAATCAGGTTAAAACTAGAGGAAATGACTTGCCTCTATCAGCAGGATACCATTTTATTAAATTCAATCAAATGTTCTATTTACACACTTCAATCCTCGATAAAATCCAATTTTATTATTTGAAACCTATAATCTTCAGTGAAATTGAATAAGTGTATTTCACCAAAGCTGAAGTGCTCTGTTTTATTAATCAGCTAGACAAGATTTTATAAAAGGGTCGGGGGTATGGAACAAAAGGCAGCATTGATAATGGTCTGTATTTTACCAAACTGTTTTAGCCTCTATTAGAAGCAAATCAATTTTTAGATGTAATGTCAACATTCTTATTATTTTTCCACCTGGGATAAAAAATTTTCTCTTTTTTTTTTTTTTTTTTTTTGGCGGTACGCGGGCCTCTCACTTTTGTGGCCTCTCCCGTTGCTGAGCACAGGCTCCGGACATGCAGGCTCAGCGACCATGGCTCACGGGCCCGGCCGCTCTGCGGCATGTGGGATCTTCCCGGACCGGGGCACAAACCTGTGTCCCCTGCATCAGCAGGCAGACTCTCAACCACTGAGCCACCAGGGAAGCCCAAAAATGCTCACATTTTAATGTAGCTTTTATGTTTCACATGAAGGGTTCTTCCTTGAACATAGTTAGAGAACACTAATATTTTAGTATATTTAATTTACAGAAATCCAATTATTTAGCTTATGGAAAAATAGGCATCACCCGCTTAGGAATTCTAAGAAAGACAAAACATGAAATATGGTAAGTATAATTAATAAAATAAAGTACCTAGTTAAAGTGCTTTGGAATAACCTTAAGTCAATTATGCCTTGATACCCATATATATATATGTATATATATGTATATATGTATATATATATATATATATATATATATATATATATATATATATATATATATATATATATATATATATATATCAGTAAGTTTAACCCACAAGGACATGGATTCAGAGCAGCTAGCACACCCTGTATGGCTCTTCATGCTGTCAATTAAGTCTTCTGAATGGCTCTGTGGCTTTACTCCGAGAAAGTCTACCGGATATGTTCCTACTTTATCAATAGAGCAGAGCAAATAGCACTGGATTATGAGTCAGATGCCCTGTTTTAGCCATGGATTCAGAGCTAACCATCTGTGCAACTTTGGACATGTGATGTAAAATCAACTCTCTGAGTCTCAGCAGCTATGCTACCAGTCTCCATGGCTCACCTGTGGTAGGTAAGGCTAACTGATTATGACATGCTTCATATGTTCTTACACAGTGGTCCAGGCAGCAAGTTCCAATCAGTCTAAGGCAGCATTAATTTTTCAACTATTGCCATCCTAAGATTGGATAATTTCTAAGGTCATTACCACTTACATTCTGGGACTCTCAATGCCGCAAGCAATTAATTGGTTCCTTGTACTAATACGCATAATGACTCCAAGGCTCTCAGCTTCCTAGATAATCCTAGTGCTACTTAGGAATGTTTTCTGCAGGTTCCTAGCTCAGGGCCCCTTAATCTGATTGAGATGGCTAGATTCTGATTAATAAAAACTGAAATTTACATACATACATATATCTATCGGAAAACATATATACACATACACACACAGTTTAAAATTAACTGGAATATTTATAATTTAAACAATGCTTAAGTCACTTATTTCAACTGGCAGTAAAGGATAGCCTGGCAATGTTTACGAATGTTACGTAATTGAAGGACGAAGAATCATGTAATAAAATAGGATGTCTTTTGGTTTTGAGAAATGTTTTTTGGAGTCATTACTCTGTGCAGTAGAATGGTGGAAATGTTATTCTGAACTCAATCAATCCCCTTGACTATTCATCTGTCTCTAAACTACCTTTAAAACAGAAAGTGACTAAATGTGATATGTGACAAAACACCCAATTAAATAAGTCTTGTTGTATATACTATAATTTAGGCTTGGCAAAGTGCACTAAGGATGTGTATTTCCTGGATTTAAATTTAAGAGATTTATCAAGAAGCCCTATGATAGGGTAAAAAGAGCAACAGACTTGGAATTAAAAGACAAGGATTCAAACTATGTTGTTGACCAATGAGGTGATAGATTTAATAGTGATTTTTAATATAAAAATTGTATAAATGTTATCACTAGAAAAATACATAAATAAAATTATGATAATAAATAATTATAAATATAATTTATATTAAGCCAAAATGTGATTATATTATACACATATTATATATAATACATATCATATTATACATATATTTATATATATATATAACTGTTATATATATAACCAGTTAGTGAACTGGTCAGTTTGCTCTGTCATATTTTTACTTAAGATGCTTAAAAGTAACTAGAAGGAAACAATTTAATATAAGTAGATTTCATTCCTTACGTGTGGCAGTAAGTTTACAAGGTTTCTGACTGCAAAATATCAAGACTGATCTATGTGACACTTTCCAATACTCTAATGGTGGCCCTTTCACAGTAGACATAAAGTAACATGTTCAAAAATAATAATTTCCATGATAAGAACCCTGGCTTCCTTTCCTCTAAAAAGTGTTAGTTTGAAATAAATTTTTATGATTTTTCTCTCCAGGCCTCTTTTCAACATCTATAATGGTGCCCTTTCCAGAATATTCAATTGCTTCTTTCTTCCCTCTAAGGCAAAACAGACAGTCAATTATGGAACAGGATATCACAAAAGTTACCAAAATATATTTATTTAGTTATGGGGAAATGTAGATCATATTATAAAGTTGTTATTTTATGTAACAAATGCTCTCAGATTGTGTGTGTGTGTGTGTGTGTGTGTGTGTGTGTGTGTGTGTGTGTTTGTGTACGGATTAACTTGAAGGATTATAACATAAAATCATAAGGGTATTTCTTTTAGTAAGTGAGTAAACTTGCAAAATGATCAGAAAATATGGTAGGTGATAAATATGCAAAAGAAAAATAAAATAGTATGTATATTTTCTTTAAAATATTTCACTTTCAGTTTAGTTATAGTTTATGCATGGTCTTTTAAGTTGTGACTAGACATTTTCAAATCTTTTCTTAACATAAAAAATATATTCAAGGACTTGCTACAACACATTATTGCACTAACATATTCAAAGTGCCATTAACAATTTAAAAGTTATTGCTCTAAATATTGAGACTACTGAAAACTTGGACAATTATCTTCTCATGGACTTTTCACATCACAACAAACTATAAACATTTAATTATTAACAAAAAATTCAGATGTTCATAATTTGTTGTATTCCTCAGGCAAAAAGAACTAAAATAGCTCAAAATTTTTTAAGAATATCTATTTAATCAAATGTTACGTTTAACTCTGTGATACACACATCAGGATAAAGAAAAGGTATCACTACACTGACTGGCATTTTGGGGAAATTATACCATTAAGCTTGCTAGCAACTCATGTACACCTTATAAAGTGTCAAAATACTGTGGCACAGGTATAGGAAAACTTCATCAAAAATAATAAACCTCCACCTCACACCAGTCAGAATGGCAATCATTAAAAAGTCCTCAAATAACAAATGCTGGAGGAGGTGCGGAGAAAAGGGAACCCTCCTACACTGCTGGTGGGAATGTAAGTTGGTGCAGCCACAATGGAGAACAATATGGAGGTTCCTCAAAAAACTAAAAACAGAGTTGCCATATGATCCAGTAATCCCATTCCCGGCCATATATGCAGACAAAACTGTAATTCAAAAAGATACACGCACCCCTGTATTCACAGCAGCACTATTCACAACAGCCAAGACATGGAAACAACCTAAATGTCTATTGACAGATGAATGGATAAAGAAGATGTGGTACACACACACACACACACACACACACACACACACACACAATGGAATATTACTCAGCCATGAAAAGAATGAAATAATGCCATTTGCAGCAACCTAGAGATTAAGTCAGTCAGAAAGAGGAAGACAAATACCACATGATATCACTTATATGTGGAATCTAAAATACAACACAAATGAACATACCTAGGAAACAGAAACAGACTCACAGACATAGAGAACAGACTTGTGGTTTCCAAGGGGGAGGAAGGATGGAGTAGGGAAGGATTTGAGTTTGGAATTAGCAGATGCAAACTATTATATATAGGATGGATAAACAACAAGGTCCTACTGTCTAGCACAGGGAGTTATATTCAATATCCTGTGATCAACCACAATGGAAAACTAATATGAAAAATTATATATATGTATAACTGAATCACTTTGTTGTACAGCATAAATTAACACAACTGTAAATCAACTCTACTTAAATAAAAAATTAAAAAGTAAACCCCTGTCCCCAAAGCACACAGAATATGAATATTTTTATTAACATAACTTTGTCTACATACATTCAGTTACACAATCCAATGTGCTCTCTCTCCTCCCAAGGTGCTGAGGTTGACACTGTTTTTGAAAATCATACTGACGCTTCATATGTATTGATATAATTTGTAATATCATCAACCTAACTGTGATTCCACATACTGTCTCTTGTGGTCCTCTCCAAACTCTGCGGCCTAGGTAGAACCTGAATCACCACCCTTATTCTAAATAAGAGGTAGAACTGAAATAGTCTCACCAAAAAAAAAAAAGGTAAATATGTGAGGTGATAGATGTGTTAATTAACTCAAATCCTTTCACAATGTACACATGTATATGCATATCAAACCACTGTATTTTATACTTTAAATATCTTACAATTTCATTTGTCAAGTATGCATCACAAAAGCTGAATAAGAGGCAGTATATGCAGAGACATATATGTCAATTGGCCAATGACACAGACTCATCAGTGACTCACACTGGACTAAAAACCTTCCTTCTCTCCCTCGCTTCCTTCTTCATTTAGTAAATCATTCATGTACTCGGCACCTGTATCAGGTGCTGTGAAATGCACAGATAAACGAGAACCTCCAGAAAATTACTAGATCTATAGTCTGCTCCTCTTTAGTAAGTGACATAAAGCACCTGAAATGTAGGACTGAACATTTCAGGTGCTGGCTCATCAACAGATGGTCTGTGTAGCCTCAAACAAAAAAGGAGATGACTTTAATAAATACAAAGATTAGAACAGAACTCACAAACCATACTAGATGTGACGGTGGACAAAGTGGTATGCGTACTACAAATCTCACTATTTTAAGGGTTTGTGTGTGTAGGAATCCATCTGCTAAATGTACAGGTGAGATAGATATGTTTCACTGTTAGGATATATAAAGCTAAATTAAGTCTGACCTATTATTTACTTTATGGAAAAGTCTCTACATAACTTAAGGACATGGGCCAGCATTACAATATATAATTACATTTTTACATACTAGTTTTCAAAATAACCATTTTCTTTTCGAGCATGTTTTCTTCAATTTAGGATGTGGCCTTTGTCAAAAAAGAAGGCTCTTAAAATGCACTAACACACCTTGCTGAACAAATTTATTTAAAATATTATCTGCTATTTGTCTTATTGTATATTGTCACTTTCCACTGAGTGCTAATAAGTGCTTGTCGTTGAAGAGGTCTGCATTTAACATCCGTCACCAGCATCTAGCAACAGCACCGAAGGGGAACTGTCAGGGAGACTGTTATTCTCCTTTGTAACACCCTGAATCTGTTTCACATCATTTACATACAGATAGTTACAGGCATTCATCATTTCATTATGCTGACGACTTCACTATTCTGATGTATAATGTCTCTTTAATGAGCCTCAAAAAACACAATATTCCTTGATTTATGACTGCTTAACTGAAAAATTATACAAATTGGCAAAAAAATTACTCATAATGTATTTTCATTTTTCCTCTACATTACACTTATATTTAACAGTGACTCATGAGTTAAGATCATGTATTCTTGACAAAAGAAATGATCAGAATTTGACTTACTATGTTTTAGTACCACTGAGGTTTATGTGCATATTTAAAGCTTCCTTGTAAAACTGTGCTGACACGAAAAATTAGCAAATTAAAATCGATCCTTTTTTTCCCCAAAAACTGGACAACCAATTTCAATGGCATCATAAGTTCGAAGGTTTCTTAAATTGTACTTAAAGTTATTAGCCTAATATTCATTTTTCCCTTTTGTAAATAGATATGAAGATCCTTGATACCAGAGAGAACTCTATCAAGAAACAAAGAAGGTAGTACAGAAAGAAAAATTCCAGAAGTAAATTGAAATGGGAACAGAAGCTTGGAAAGAGCGAGAAGTTGTTGATTCTTTCACTGCTTGTTAACTCCTAGGCTCCTCCTGGGATGGCAGTTCCAAGGTGTCACTAGCCTTGTTTCCTAGTCTTTTAAAAGTTACACCATTGAAGGTGATGAAAAGTGTTTATTAATTAAAAATCATTTCCCAAAAGAAACTGGTTGTGCCCCAAACAGGCAAGAGTGCCAAAGAAGTATAAATTATTCATACGCTGCCAGCTTTTGCAAAAACAGGAAGCCTTTGAGTGTAGGGTAAATCATATCAGAATGAACTCTATATACAATTAAGAATAAAGATGAATCCTGACTCTCAGAAGAGCTCATAAATCAGCATGAGTAGACATACAGAAACAGAACAAAATTTAGGAACTGGCATCCTTAGATTTGATATTAGCCTCTCAAGTTTAGCTTCAATTCAACACATCTGAGATTATTTGTAGCTTTCGATTTCAGGAAGAACAGAAAACTAGGCTACATTAACCCAGAGTCATGAGAAAAGCAGCGGTTCAAGTTAAATGAAAGAAAGCACAGAACCGTTCTCATGTAGAACAAGGGATAGGATTCCACACAGAAATCCTAATAAAAGACATATAGTATACACACACGTACTCTGTAAGAAAATGTCCAGTTATAAAATACATACAAGAAAATTAGTTCTGTTACTTTAATATTACTTTTTTATTCCCTAGCTTGATTAGTCACTTTCACGCTCATGATAAATTACTTTGGGTTATATCTAAACATGTGACTCACTCACAGAGAAAATAATCAACGTTGAAAGAAAGAAAACGCAATTCTTCAAGTATTCTTAAATAGAAAGGATTCGAAAAAATATTTAAATGAGTTTAGAATCATTTGCAAGAAGGGTTTATAAGTTCCATAGTCACTACATGGAAGGGAGCTTGATGTCAGAACTGTTTTAGGCAGGTTTTCTATCATCACTTAAAGGGCAATATTAAATTGTTAATTCCTGTGCTAAAGAAAGTTCATTACGTTTTACATTTGAGGAGTATAACATTGGCAGCTCACCTACAAAAAATAAGATGTACCTCACAATGTATATATAAAAGCATTCCCAAACAGATGTATAGAGTTTTAGGACAAAAGAGGTCTTATTTCCAAACATCTTGGAACTGGCCAGAGGTTTATAATTTTAGAACAAATGGGGTCCTGATTTTTACTTTTAGTTTTGTTTTTTTATTTTTTTACAAAAGGGGTAACTGCTAAAGTCACCAAAACAATATGGTATTATCTCCCTGAGTATCATATTTCAAATTTGCCTCAAGAAATACCTATCATTCCTCCTTCATTCTAGTCTCAGATGACATGCTCACCTACAGATCTCTTCATCTATGAGGTCAACAATAAGAGCAAACCTTATGAGTTCTCACTGTAAATCATTTTTCCATACATTATAGCATCTAACCTCCACAATAACCCTCTTAGATCAGTATTATTTTTATCCACATTTTAATGAGAAGGAGACTGAAGCTTTGAGAGATTAAATGCCATCTCCAAAGTCAAAGCCGTGGGGGAAGAAGCCAAGGCCGGCTTGCATCTCAATCTGAGATCACTGCGGGAACTGTGCTTTCAATGTTATTCCCTCTTCCATGTATTTTCAACTTCTCTCTCTTTCCTGGTACTCTCTAAGCTTCATATCACTCTCATTAAAAAGAGAGAGGAAAAAAAAAAAAAAGCATCCAGCTACTAACCCAATAGTCAACAAACAATAAGGAAGCCTACCTTAATTCCACGGTCTCCTTCATTTCTCAAGTCGGCTTCTGCTCCATCACTGACTGTTCACGGCCCAAACTAGCGCCACATGGCATCGCCTCTCGGCTCTACACAGCCTGCACTCGCTAAGCAGCACAACCTGTGGCCTATTAGGGATCCGTTCCCAGGGAAGTTCACCTACGACCTTAATTCGCAGTGGGCTCATAATCGTCACTTCTTTCTCTTTAAAACTCCCTTGAAACTGACTTTACTGATTCTTCCCATCCTGCCCCAACCCTCCCTTCGATGCTTCACTTTGGAGTTCCCTTTTCTCTGCTCTCTTATCGGATTCCCACGCTTGCCGGGGCCCCATTTCTCTTCCAATCGGTGATTCACATACTTAACTGTCTGCAAACTACCTTTACCTGGCACTTCAACGGGCACATCCTCAAGATGCCCAAAGCAGAACGCATCTGTTTTCATAAACCTCCCCTTAAATTATTTCCTCAGTGTAAGGCGTCACACATCAAATGAAAATGAAAAACCGCAGGGGACATTTTCCTGTTTCTCCTCTCTCGAGCTCTAGTTCACTAACACCCAGTGTAAAACAGTGTGTGGAGACCTTCGATCCTGCCTTCCCCGTATATTCTCCTTGTCTCCATCCGACCCTTGTCTGAGTTCTCAGCCTTTTACATTGCTCGCTGCTTGAGCGGTCCTTCCCCAACCACTTCCCACAGAAACCCAGTGCCTAGTTTCACTTCTCCCGTAACAAATTATGCATATCTCTGGCCTTCAGGTATTTTCAAATAGAAGTGAAATGCAATGGCTGAAGTACATGGCCTCTGAACTCAGCCTAACCACTCGCCAGCAGACAGGTTACCTAACCTCTCTCAAACTTATGCAATCTCTGTTCTCACATCCACAAAATGGAAGACGAGCAGAGCACAGAAGGAACAGAGTAGCGGCGAGGATAAAGCAGAGCATTCTGAGCAAGCCTGGCAGCTATGAAGCATATGCTGCAATACTGCTACAATACTGTTTATAATTTTTTTTTTAATTTTTTTTTTTTTTTTTGCGGTACGCAGGCCTCTCACTGTTGTGGCCTCTCCCGTTGCGGAGCACAGGCTCCGGACGCGCAGGCTCAGCGGCCATGGCTCACGGGCCCAGCCGCTCCGCGGCACGTGGGATCTTCCCAGACCGGGGCACGAACCCGCGTCCCCTGCATCGGCAGGCGGACTCTCAACCACTGCGCCACCAGGGAAGCCCCTACAATACTGTTTATAAATAAGTATGTTTCTCTCTGGACTCCCCAGCAGGCTGCATCCCTTGAGGATGGGGATTTATCTTACTATCACTAGCATCACACACCAAGCACACAGTCAGGGCCTCTATACGTTGGAATTGATTGAATAAAGCTCTGGAGACACACTATTCTAAGTAAATGACCAATTTTATTGGATCCTACTCCCTAAGTTAAACTCAAGCTGAGTTCAGAGGCCACACTTAAATAAAATTAGCAAAAGGAAGATGATAACCAATGAGGAAGTTCACTTCAGACCAAAACCCTATGTGTGATTTTTCAGGCCTGATCATAGGCTTTACCTGGCAGGCCTCAAAGGGGAAAGCCTCCAGCCCACCCCTGACTGGGGTCTTCGGCAGAGGCGGCGCTTTCTCCAAATTAGTTTCTTGCTTATATGATCACAGCAAGTGATTAAAGCCTTGACTATTACTTTCATTCTGGGTTATTGTCTTAATTGACAACTCGGACACCTGGCAGCTCTACACTCTCCAGCTCAGCCCTCAACAACTAAGGAAGAGATGGATGAGGGAAGGAGATTGCAAAGGGATGACACCCTGGAAAACAATATTCTGCTATAGTCCCGCTTTATAAGAAGATATAATCTTTTGAGTGGTTCCATGATTTAGAATCAGGATACTCTTAGAAGAGGAGACATCTTAGAGACTTCATAATACAATTTATTCATGAATATATGGTAGACATGAAGAACAACAACTCAGGGGAAGAGACAAGGCTATACTGACTCTTCATTTGAAAATCTAACCTCCATAGTGCTATGTATTATATAGGGTTGAGTCCAGAAACACACAAGTTCCAGAATATCCTGTTTCTTGGTTCCCTTTTTGGAGTTAGTGTCTGTGATGTCAGTAAATCGTACATGATACTGCTACTCCAAACCCAAGTGGCTGGAGAAAAAATAATAGGATAACCTGAGACCAGAAATGTAAATATATGTGTTTTGGTCACACAAGCATGAAACACCAACTTCTTTAAGTTTCTAGATGAACTTATTTCAGAGTGAAGGCTAAATAAAGATTTAAGAGTGTACATCATATCCCTCAATCAGCACAGGCTTAAGTTGTTTAGAGTTAGAGAGTGAAAGAGTAGATCTGCTGGCCAATAGGCTTTAGCATTTTGTTCTAAAGCAGTTTTCATTGGAGACTTCTAAGAATGAGGGTGGCACAAATAGAGATAAATGGAGACCAACCACAGGTTCACCAACTGCATGAATTCTTCAGCGAGGAACACTGACAATGCACACATTTCCAGAAAAAAATGGTCTCCAGCCTCGGAAGTGCGGGTACAACTACAGTGAGGCAGGACTGTGACTGTTCTCATCTTACAGTAGAGGGCACTGAATGAGGCTGAGAAGTGATGAAGGTCTTCAAAAATCTCCTACAGCACTTTCTACCACAGGACATTCAGCGGTTACTCTGTGAGCCTCATTCCAGAGTCTAAAATAAAGTTGCAATAAAAGACAGGAAATCAAGGAAGTCACCTTTGAACACAGGTCATCTCTGAGACTCATCTTTCCATCTTAGACTTTTCCAGGTTATGTTTCCAGTTCTACCACTCGATTTTCCTCAGTTTTCTCTGGCTATGTGTCAAATGTTAATACTGCACATTTTCTTTAAGAAAGAAATACAAATACTGCTGGCATAAAGTTAAAACTTGCTCCTTAATAATTGAAACACACTTTGTAGAGGTACCAACTAAAGGTCCTTTCTAAGTGCAGATATTCTATAATAACACCCAAATCTAACAAATAAGTAAATAAAAGAAAAATCAATGGAAGCATCCCTAAGTATTAGTAAGACCATTTCCTTTAGACCTTAAAAGGTATGAAAGATCTCAGTAAGAAATAAAGAGTTAACTATTATTTATCCCTCACTGTGTTGTTTATTTAAATGGAAAACTTAAATTCATAAGTAATGTAGTTTTCCTCTTAAAAATTCTTATTATTACTAATACCATGCATATGGAACAGTACAAATATCTTTTAACATTAGACTCAAGGATGAAAGTAACTGATTCAAAAAGTGTGATTTATCACCTAGTTGGCTGTTCACTTCTTCAATGTTAAGTCTATGCATTTAAACATTTTAAGGTAAAGATTTTATTTTTTAGAAAAAACACCTAAAGTATAGCACAAATTATCTGCCAAACAAAGCAAATAGGAATTTGCAAAAAGCTAATGCTCAGGGAATGTTAAATACCTGTGCTTAAGGAAGAAACAAACAAACAAACAAAAACAACTGCTTTCATTAAGCAAACATCACAATGAAATATTTTACGTATTAATACCACTAGAGGGCTTAATGCATTTTGCTTAATAGAATTTCTTTCACAAGTTTGTCTTCTTGGCATAAATGAGCTTCTATATATTCATCCTATAATCAAGGTTATTAAAAAAACATTGACACAAAACATAATAAAGTGACTAGATGAAAGGAAATTTTATAGATTGAATATTGTGTTAAGCAATTTAAGTGTGTTAAATAAACCGTATGGCTTCAAATATCACTTATTCTCAAATGACATTATTTCTGCAAATCTGTATTTAACAACATGGTTCTGATAAATGGTCTGAGCCATTTTCAAGGAAGATTAATAGTTTTAAAGCAACTCACAAATTTCTTACAGTCACAAGTCATCAACAATATAAATTAAAAATAATTTGCCTTCATTCAAGCTAGTCTCGATATTTCATAGGAATATTTACTTTCATGAAAATTTGTCTATGATTCTAACTCAGAGAAATTATATTATGGAAGACATTAAAAATGACTGTCTTTAAGTTCCCTCTTTAGTAAGATAAGTCACACATTTAGTAAGTTTGATTTTGTCTCGAGTGGTAATTTATCTTTAAATCAATCTCATTATTCAGTCATATTGTGAATACATTTATGAGATGAGAGAGTAAAAATTTTAAGACTCAGCTAAATAAAACAAGGCTGACACCGACTCTAAAGCCTCTACTTACCCATTTAAAATATGAATTAGTCCAGCTGCCCCAAGTCTTGGATGTGGGTAAAATAACACTACAAATAAAATTTTCATATTTTGAAGTTGAAAATCTTAGTTATCACCACATTTTATGATAAATTACCTCTGTAATTCTGAAAAAAACTAATGAAATATAAACTGTTTCATTCACAAGGACTTGCCCAAGCTCTATGTTCAGTTTTGGGGGAAAAAATATTAATGTCATAGGATATTAAAAAAAATCTTTCATTATCTGAATAAATTTTCTGGTTAATAACACAATTCAAAACTTGAATGGTGTTACAGTCAAGACATACTTGACTGTATCCTGGGTGGCAGACGTTCAGAATATGTAGCCATCTGTAGTGCATGGGCCTGACCGGTCAGAAGGTCCTACCGGTGAGCTCTGAGTACCATCTGAGATTGCTACACATGATTTCAAAACCCAAAGAAACCCTAGTTGTCTGGAGGTTTTACTATTAAATGCAATCTTCCTGAATTCCCCCCAGAGGTTATGTTTTGCTGTGTAATTCACAGGACCATCAAAGACATTGCCACCTAAGAAATAATAACCTGCCACCTTTATTCCACCAACAAAATAGCTAACATTTCCACCTCCTTTAACAATCATAATAGCACTTACCCGTGAATTTACAGCAGGGTGCTGTGAAATATTATGTGGAAAATGTATTTCTTTGGTTATATGACCAAATCAAGCCCTCAGGTCAATTTACAAGGTTTTTTGTTTGTTTTAATTCTTTATGAGTACAATAGTTTTATATGACTAAACTGTAGATGCCGTGAGCAAAGGGCTTTTGATAACTTAATTAGGTGCAGATTAAACATTCTAATAATTGAACTTGGTGCTATCATCACTGATAATTCAATAGGTTTACTCATATCACCAAAATTTAAGCAGTCGGCCTTATAAAATTTTCTCATTCTGTATTTTTCTAACCTGTATCTCATAACAGACTGATTATTCATGGTAAGATTATCATTCTTCCCAGCATAGTTTTATGAATATTTTACTTCCTCATCAGAATATTATCACATTACTAAATGTATTCTGCCAAAGATCACCATGACATAGTAAAAAATCATCACACTGTCCCTCACTTTACTTTCGTTTTCACCAAATATTTATTCTGTAATTACGTTCTTCTATATCCAGGATGATTTTTTCTTCCCAAGTTACTATGATCTTGTCAGTGGTGTTTCAGGAGTTCATAGTATCCCACCCATTACTGCTCTTAGAATACATATGTTACTCTTAAATTCTGTTGAAGTGTACTCCATTTCACATCACCAAGGCCAAAAAAATTAACATTCTAATTTCATTAGAAAATACTTACAGTGATACCCCTCTAGTAGAGATCTTAATGCTTCATCCAGAATAAATATCACACGAGAGGAATATCCAGAGGTTATTTTTATCTCCTTTCTCTAATTTAGATGATCGCTGCATTCAAGTCTGAAAAATAAAAAAATTAAACTATCTTACTACTAAGTACAATGGCATAATTTCAATGTACTCTATAAAACAATAAGGAAAACGCTAGAATATTCTCCTGAACATAGTGTTCCCGAATACTGAATGAATATATCATGAAGAATTTTAAAAATATAATTTATATATGATGCAAAAATCATCAGGCCCACCAAACTTATATTAAAAAGTACATTAAGTCACGCTCAATATTACTTCTTTTACTTCCCAATAAGAAATGAATCGGCACACAGTGAGAGATCTTAATCACATATATTGCATTTCTATAAAAAAGAAGTGTACTTAGGATACTAAGAAAGGTACAAAATGTAATTTTTTGTTTTGTTTTAACAGTTAAATGATTATAAAACCGACCTAGAATATTTTGGTGAATTAATGAACTAGCTTTTAGTATTGAAGCAGTCCCAGGGAAGTCAATTTTGCCCTTTTATATCCAATTAAGGTATGCATACCCACATTATGTTTAACAAAAAGGATATGTATTCAAATATCGTGAGAGATTTGTAAAAGGAAGCTATACAAATAAAGTACCACATTTTTACAATGAGCTGACTCTGGAGCAAAAACATCTAGGGATATCCACAGATTCAGTGCTCTACAATCTGCAACGGGAGACGGATAGCCCTTGTTTGTTCAAGGGAGGTTGCCTATAGCACAGCTATCAATTGAAATCAAATCAAACAACTTTAATGGAAAGGACTTCCAATGGAAAGCCTCCTTAAGGCTACTGAGCTGTTTCAAGCTGTTTTAACGGGAATAAACAGTATCTAGTAATAAAAACTACAATGTTTCAAGATACTGTGGCTTTAATTATTAAACCAAAAACACAAAGCTATTTTAAGTACAAATGCATTAACCCTCTCACCTGCACCTCCCAAAGTTAAAACTTTGTGGAGTCACTGTATGTGAACCCTCAAGATTGTAACAGAGAATAACAGAAGTCACCCAATGTGACCCTTGCAATCTCACTCACTGTGAGGGGAGGCAGCTTAAAGAATAAATAACTGGATAAAAGGCCTGCTGCTACAAAAAAAAAAAAAAAAAAAAAAACTACCTCTGAATGTAATTACTAATGTCAGTCAACAGTAGCTTTTATTTTCATGTTCAAACTGGTTTACTAATCCTCTGGGCAATGACAATGAGGCAATGTATCATGATAATGTTCTGAGCCTTTTTGCCTTTTTTATTTTTTTATTTTTCCAGTAGGTTCTCATTAGTTATCTATTTTATACATAGTATCAATAGTGTGTATGTGTCAATCCCAGTCTCCCAATTCCTCCCACCACCACCCCAAGGCCATTTCCCCCTTGGTGTCCATACATTTGTTCTCCAAGTCTGTGTCTCTATTTCTCCTTTGCAAATAAGATCATCTATACCATTTTTCTAGATTCCACATATGCGCATTAATATATGGTGTTTGTTTTTCTCTGACTTACTTCACTCTGTATGACAGTGACTAGGTCCATCCGTGTCTCTACAAATGACCCATTTCGTTCCTTTTTATAGTTGAGTAATATTCCATTGTATATATGTGCCACATCTTCTTTATCCATTCCTCTGTCAATGGACACTTAGGGTGCTTACATGACCTGGCTATTGTAAATAGAGCTGCAGTGAACACTGGGGTGCATGTGTCTTTCTGAATTATGGTTTTCTTAGGGTATATACCCAGTAGTGGGATTGCTGGGTCCTATGGTAGCTCTATTTTTAGTTTTTTACGGAACCTCCATACTGCTCTCCATAGTGGCTGTATCAATTTACATTCCCACCAACAGTGCAAGAGGGTTCCCCTTTCTCCACACCCTCTCCAGCATTTATTGTTTGTAGATTTTTTGATGATGGCCATTCTGACTGGTGTGAGGTGATACCTCATTGTAGTTTTGATTTGCATTTCTCTAATAATTAGTGATGCTGAACATCTTTTCATGTGTTTGTTGGCAATCTGTATGCCTTCTTTGGAGAAATGTCTACTTAGGTCTTCCACACATTTTTTGATTGGGTGGGTTGTTTTTTGATATGGAGCTGCATGAGCTGCTTGTATATTTTGGAGATTAATCCTTTGTTGCTTCATTTGCAAATATTTTCTCCCATTCTGAGGGTTGTCTTTTCGTCCTGTTTATGGTTTCCTTTGCTGTGCCAAAGCTTTTAAGTTTCATTAGGTCCCATTTGTTTATTTTTGTTTTTATTTCCATTACTCTAGGAGCTGGGTTACAAAAGATCTTGCTGCGATTTATGTCAAAGAGTGTTCTGCCTATGTTTTCCTCTAAGAGTTTGATAGTGTCTGGCCTTACATTTAGGTCTTTAATCCATTTTGAGTTTATTTTTGTGTATGGTGTTAGGGAGTGTTCTAATTTCATTCTTTTACTATTGGTAACCCACTTCCTTTCTGATTGGTTAGCATGTCCAGTCTGATTTTTAATGCCTCCTTTGTCTCTGGTACATGACTTTTTTTTTCCTTCCTGGTTGTGTAATTGTTAATCCTTGCTATTCAGGAATTTCAAAGGATAATTTTATACACTGATAATAATTCTACATAAAATTTTCAAGGTAAAGAATTGATCGCAGATTCAAGAATTTAATTCACAAGTATTTTCAATTATAACTTCAAGTTTCCTTTTTATCTGTTCACTTTTCTATGAACTCCTATAATATATGCATTAGTTCTGTTACTTTTCTTTAAATCTCTCATATCCTTTCTAGTAACTTCTATATTTATCCTACTTTATTTTTTGATAAATATTTCAAAAATATTTCATCATGTCCTAGGCAATTATTGCAACTGAAAAAATCCGTTTCTGTAATTTTGATTTCATTTTAGAATAGTTTCGTACATTTCTCTAGTTTTTCAGTATTTTCCCCTAGAGTCTGACTGCTTGATCTTCACTTCCTTCTGTTGCATTATAATCTCTTTTTGAAACTTGAATTTCTTTATTATGCTCTCACATTTTAGAGATAATATTTTGCTTCAACACTATGAGACGATGAATTGGTCAGAACTCTTTCTTATAACACCTTGCGTCATTTAAGGTAGATATTTTTCACCTCCTGTTCACTCAAGTGACTTACCTACTCTTGCTTATGCTGTAGGTGTGAGGTTTCTCTGTATACATATGATGACATTCCTTTTTAAATTGCTGAATGGGACCATTCAGTGACTGAAATACTGTGTGTGTGCAAGTGTCTGTAATCACCATTGAATGTCTTTAATTCAAACATCCCCTCAAAAATGTTGTTTTGTTGATTGAGCCTATCCTCTCCTTGTTTTGTTTTTTTCCCTCTATGCAATCAGTATCACGCAGTCAACCCCTTTAAGTCATAGAGTCACTCAAGAAATATGTGCTGAATTAGGGAATGAATGAAGATTCCTGCATTTGATCTATAGTAGTGACGACCAGCAGCCTCTCCCTTACTAGGTTTAATGAACTCTGTGCAATCCTTCTTGCTTGGTGACTGAGGTGTTAGATATCAGGGTCTTACGTTTCAGTTCTCATTAAGTTTGGTATATTCTCCGTTAACTGGCAAATTTATAAATTCTAGGTGGGTGAGTCTGCTGATATTTAAGTTGAATCTGCTCAAGGATTCATTGTCAGGATCACTGGAAACCAGTGACAGTGCTATCAGAGACGTTAACGAAGGGTGTTAGAAAAAGGATATCATTATCCAAAATTTGGCAGATTACAATCGACCCCCGACGAATTTTGAAACAATTTTTCATCCTGATATTTCAGGCCTACTTGGAAGTAATTATTGATTGTTCTGTAAGCCTGGGGTAGGATACTGGTAGCAATATTTACTCCCGTATGGCCCAACAGATACACTTAAGGTAAAAACCACTGTACTAGCTTTTCTGAACATCTGACATCATTTTTCTAGTCAAGAAAACAACCTGCTGGAGAATACAGAGTTATAAGCTTGGAACCAAACATCAAAAGGGTGGTGGGGAGGGAGATAGTGATTCTCCCACTCAACATTCCTAACCCATTCATGCCTCCTCTCATTCCCACTCAACGATCAATGAAAGTCACGTCTGTTTTCCTCTTAGCAAGGACTCCCATCCTCAGCATCCTCTTCTATTCTTAGTGGACAACATCTTGCTGCCTCACAGGAATGTTTGGCAGTAGAACCCAAGTGCCTCCTGAATTCCTGTGCCACCCACAACCAAAAGGGCTCTTAAAATTCCATGTTCTGAGAGATAATAAGGCTCTTGCTAGTATGTAAACTTCACATATATGACATATTTAGAAGATTTGTTTCTATGACCAAAAAAAAAAAAACCCACAAAGACAAAAACACAGTGAACTCTGAATGACATCATTTACAAACCAAACATCTAACCTCAAAACTCTCTCGTGTATTCTTTAATGCTTTCTGCAGCTGTTACTCAACCAAGGTTTTTGCACAAATAATCATCAAGACAGTTAATTGAAGAGATTAGCTGTTGTCATCAGGCTTGTATTGCCAGTCCTTCCCCATTTGATTCATTCAAACAAATTATTTAAAAAGGACTTGACTTGAAAGGCCAACAGTTAATATTACTTATTAGTTGTTATTTAATTTCATCGTTTCTCTTCTTTATGGACCCATATGGATAAGTATGTCTTAATATGCCCCAGTGATATTTTTCTATGTTAAATTTTCTACAGTTAGTATTCAGACATTAAGAAATCTGTAATTTGTGGGGAAAAGAAAGTTTGTTTTTTTCTCAGAGAATTTTAAAATTAGAAGGCTTTATAGTACAGTACAGGAAAGTCACATGTAAGAAAGAGGTCAGATTTCCAGGACATATTTGCAATCTGTCTGCTTGATTTTGGGTGTAATATATCATCTGCTGTAACAATGTTCTCAATGGTATTTAAATCCTGAGAATATTCAACTAAGGCATCTACATTTTGGCTTTATTATATTTTGGTAAACACGTCTGGGAACCAAGTCACCACTAAAAACACAGATAACTGTCAGAAATGAACAGTGCATTCTGACTTCCAATTTGGGATTCAATATGCAGAGGACAGTACTGTCCATTTCCCCTTAGCATCCCACACTCCTCAGGGGAAGTCATTGTTACCTTGCAAAGTGTCTGCCTTGCTGTCACACACTGAAATCCAAAACAGGAGCCACCAGATATTTGGCTAAAGCTGAACACACAAATTTGCATGACAATAATACAAAAGACTAGTAACCAACGCTTACTAATTGCTCAATATATGTCAGGTCAACATTGTATATCAAGTTTTTATTCATATGAGATAAGGAATATCATTACCATCTCCATATTACATATTAGGAAGATGAAGCTAAGAAATATTAAGTGATTTTCTCAAATCATGTACCTGCTAGTAAACAAACAACTTTCATGATAATGTTAATCCCAGATTCTTTCCATCAAATTATGCTATTTAAAAAAAAATTATGTTATTTTGTGATGAAACTATTTATAACAGAAAATGAGAAGCTGTTTTAACCAAGCATGGACTGTCATGATATACAACACATTACAGGCAAGACTTCAATTTTTTAAAAATATAATGTACAGATATCTGATACAATTTTAAATAATTAGAAAATATACGGAATAAACTTGATAAGAACTGAATCCTCTGAAGTATCATATTCACATGAAATTAAACAATAAGGATATGAATGTCAACATGCTAAAATGCTGAACGTCTAAGTTAAATCATTATAGAATATACATGGGAAATAAAAAGGAAATATTTATGTGACTCTCAGGAAAATACAGTTCAAATTCAAATATATCCTACATTTTTGAGGTTTCCATAAACATGAGGGAATATAGATAGATAGATAGATAGATAGATAGATAAAATTTTAAACATCTCCTGATTTTGCAAGAGTAAATGTTAAGGAAGATTTAAAACAAAATTTACACACATAAAAATGCTTATACACTGAGCAGTTTAAATCGGTATTTACATAATTCTACCTAATCCTATGTCATTCATGTTAAAATAAATAAATAACTGAATCTCTAGCACTGCATTAATCTACATCATATAAATGCATATTTTGGACAAAAAATATTTGTAGGATATCAGATTTTTTTCTTTCAAAGTAAACCAACTTAATGGCATATAGTGTGTCTCTATATGGGAAAAACCTGGATAGGCTGGTGTGGATTGAATTCTGAAAATTTTCAATAATTTCATACTATATACATTATTTTCTCATTAAAAACATCTATACAGAATGTATTCTACATGACCATTAATTACAGCTAATTTTACATGAGGGAAGTTTGTTAGCTCTTTGTTGCTATAGTTTTTGATTTTGTGTATGTTTACTTTACAATTTCATAATATTTCTTTTGCTTACCAAAGAAACTCTTAGTTCTCACAAAACCCAGTATGTCAATCAATGATTTAGAGATTTGCTGATAAACTTCACATGCTATAGCAAGAGAAACATAAAACTATTTGCCCGTTTCTGCAGGGTAAAATCAAGCAATTGGCTAAAAAACTGGAGGAATGCACAAATTATAACCTCAAGAAGTATCGCTTCCTCATTAAGAAGTGTGAAAGTTAATCATGACTTAACGTTAAGTTTTTCTTTTTTAAAATCTAGGCAGAATGGTGATATCAAGGATTTCATCTAATATTTTTTAGGTCAGTAATTGAGAAAAACCTTTGTATATGGGAGAAAAAACCTCGGCAGTTTAATAATCCAAATAAGGACAAAGAATTTGTTTTCAGGGATCAGCCTGGAAAGATACAGCACTGACAAAACTGAGAACAGAGGATAAAGGCTAAATGCACATTGGTCCAAAGTGATAAAGTTGTCAAAATGCTGAATTGATTGAAGGTGAATTCTTTTCTGTCAGTAGTTTCACAAATTACAGCCAGTGGTGCTTACTTGAAAACTGCAGAATCACCTAAGGGAAAAGTAATTTTTTGTGCAGTAGGTTTATGATTTTGAATTCTTTCTTTCACTTGTTTGTATAGTCACTGGGATTGAGTAAGAAAAGAGCAAACTGTGATTTTGGAGAGTTTGGGGATATTTTTCAATTTTTATGCAGTTTTACATCATCTGTATTTCATTTTCTGCCAAATATGGCAGCACTTTTTGCTGGATAACGTTTTAATATTTTTCATAAAAGTTTGTGACTTCAAGCAGTTGCTCCAAAACAAAATTGTTTGAAAATAAGTTTCTAAGCATTAGTTCATGCAGTGTTAAATTATTCACATTCTATAGTGAGCTGTGTAAATTGTACTTGCTAATTAAACTGTCTTATCTAATTTTTTCAAGTGTTTCAGAAAGAAATAAAAATACTTATTCCATTTTAATTCAGTAATGTACTTATCTGCCAGACATATTTTCACTCAGGTTATGTATTTCTTTTATATTTAATAAAATATTCTTCATATTAAAATGTCAAAAACAGTTAAAAAGCACATTAAAATGTGAAATTGGAAAATGATAAATACTTATCTTGATCATTTAACTGCACAATACAATAATCATATTCACTGTATTACCTTTTACTTTAAGTATAATAATACAAAATTAGTGCTGTTTTCTTTATTTGAATAGTCATATACATTGCCATACCTTTTAACCTAAGAACAATTCCACACAATTAGAGAAAGCTATTCCCTTGGTTAGAATAATCATTGGTATTAAAAGTTACTAGACATTACTGGCTGATCATTATTTTTAATCATACAGATAACATTAGCATTACGCTCTGAGAGTTTGACTAACCCCCTTTTTTAAAAGTACGGATCCCTGTTGCAAATCTTCTTAACCAATTATTAAGGTCTTAGTTTTCTTCCATTTTATAGTTTAAATATTTTTCGTTTCTTCTGAACAATTTGTTTTCGATCATCTTTTAAACTAATTCATGTATTTCTGAAATGATGGGAAAGTTACAAGGATAAAATGGCATCTAAGATCAAAATATTTATATTTCTAAATATTTAAAATATTAAAAACTGTTTAATATATTAAAAATTAAAATATTAAAAATATTTTAAGGTACTGAAAAATCCCACTGCATCATGCAATTATTCATATACAAAATATAAAAGGCAGAAAAATATACGCTCATGGATTTTGCAATCCAATTGCGGAAGGGATGAGAGCAACACACACAAAAGAAAAGGCTGGGCTCTCTCTTCAACCAACCCAAATCAGGCACTGTTCCTCTAAACAACAATCACAAAACACCTGTCAAGATCAAAAAGTCTTATCCTTACTTTTAAATCCAGTGGTCAATTCTGAGTCATCGTTTGACATAGTTTACTGCTAAGATGTGACCCAGTGGACCAGCCCCTCCTAAATAAATTCATCCTGAAATCATTTCTCCACTTGACTTTAGTTCCTGCCACCTCACTGCTTTCTGTCCCTTGTGCCGGTTCATCCATCTCCACATCTAAGGGCTTAACTTGGGGTGACCAAGTGTTCAGTTTTCAACTTCTCCTGTCCCTTTACATCCTGTCTACAGCCAGACTGTCCAATATGGTAACAGCAGCCACGTGTGGCCATTTAAATATAAATTTAAATTAATTCAAATTAAATAAAATTCAGAATATAGCCACTCCAAAATTTGCTTCCTCTTATCTGTCTTTCACCCCCGACATCCAAATAATCAGCAGTTCATTTGGGCACCATATTCACAATATTTCCAGAATCCTGTCACTTTTCATCGCTTCCAAAACTATCAGTGTAGTACAAGCCATCACTGGCTTTTGCCTGGGTTATTACAATATCCTCCTAAAGCTATGTACCCAAACCACAACATGCATGTTTCTGCCACAGGGCCTTTACACTTGCTTCTTGCTTTCAAGAACTCTCTTCCCACAGTCCTCCCTACTCCCATCTTCAGGTCTTATTCCCTTGCTTCCCTTTAGTCTCTGCTCAAATATTCCTCTCTGGGACTTGATCACAGTATATAATCTGATCTTACACATATCACCCTGATTTATACTTGGAATAAAGGAATTCCCTCCCCCATTACCCAGATTTATGCTTTGGCAACTTTCCAGATATAGTCCCTTATATATCATAATCATATTAATAACCTTACTTTAAAAACCACAAGCATTCTATTTTATGACGTGGCTTTTTACACTACAAAATACAGCATAACCATCATTCCAATTCAATGAAATTTATCTACATAACCCACTTTAATAACCTCAAGATTGTTTTTAGTATGTATGTTCCATCATATAATGATACTGAATTTGTTTCTAACTTAGAAGTATTCAAAACAGCACTGAAATGAATATCTTTGTGTTTGTGTCTTTGAACACTGGTCCAATACTTTACTTATTTCAAATCCAAGTAATAGAACTGATATGACAAACGGTATTCACATTTCCAATCTGGATAAAGCATTTCAAAAGTCAGCCTTCCTACAACAGGCCATGAAAAGATGCTCAACGTTGCTCACATTAGAGAAATGCAAATCAAAACTACCATGAGGTACCACCTCATGCCAGTCAGAATGGCCATCATTAAAAAGTCTACAAATAACAAATGCTGGAGAGGGTGTGGAGAAAAGGGAACCCGCTTGCACTGTTGGTGGGAATGTAAATTGATACAGCCACTATGGAGAACAGTATGAGGGTTCCTTAAAAAAACTAAAAATAGAACTACCATACGACCCAGCAATGCCACTTCTGGGCATATATCCATACAAAACTATAATTTGAATAAATACATGCACCCGCATGTTCATAGCAGCATTATTCACAATAGCCAAGACATGGAAACAACTGAAAAATCCATTGACAGATGAATGGAAAAAGAAGATGTGGTACATATATACAATGGAGTACTACTCAGCCATAAAAGAGAATGAAATCATGTCATTCGCAGCAACATGGGTGGACCTAGAGATTAATCATACTAACTGAAGTAAGTCAGATATAGAAAGACAAATATCATATGACCTCACTTATATGTGGAATCTAAAAAAATGACAAATGAACTTTTATACAAAACAGAAACAGACCCACAGACATAGAAAACATACTTACGGTTACCAAAGGGGAAAGAGACTGCAGAGGGATAAATTGGGAGTTTGGGATTAACATATACACAGTACTACACATAAAACAGAAAACCAACAAAGACCTACTGTATAGCACAGGGAACTATATTCAATATCCTGTAATAAACCATAATGGAAAACAATATGAAAAAGAATGTATATTTTTTAAAAATTATGAGACCTACATAAAAGAAAAAAAGCATAATCATCATTCCTAATCTACCTAAAGACAGTAAATACAACCTTACGTATTAAATTACTACTAACCTCGTATATTTTCACTTAGTGTTCTTGAGGCTCAACCTTTTAAATAATCTGGTTCTTTTCTGAAAAACTTCTTACCCCACATCCTATTCCTCTGCACATTTTTCTAATGAGTTATTGGACATTTCTTCATTGCTTTGCATGAATTATATGTATTTAGGTCTATTAACACTTTTTCTGTTACATACACACATATAATTTCATTTATTTATGATATGTACTGTTTTCTTTGCCATTCAGAAGCTGTAAATCTTAATTATTCAAATCCACTGTTTTACATTAAAGTATTTAATTTCTGAATTTTGCTCTAAGAAACTGTTTTCTTTGAATATTTTCCTAAATTTTCTCTCTGTATATGTATGCACTCTAGTTTATAATTAGTATAAACGTAGCATACATCTAACTCTTCAGGCTCTCTGGAACTAAGTTGCAAGTCGGGGATTCAGCACTGTGTGTTTGTTTCCCTGCACCCCTTGCCCCAGTGACTACATAGTTGATTTGTAAAGTTATCTTGAATATAAACTAAATCTCTCTTAATGCAATAGCCAGCTCCTTGGCTTTCTGGTTTTTTATACTAATTTGTCTCTCTATTCCCATTTCAGATTCATCCTTCTATTCTTAAATGTTTACTTTTCCAGATCAGAGATTCTCAGTTGACATGTGGGGGCTGAGACTCTACTGAGCTTAATATAAGTCCACACGGGGTGGAGGGAAGACTACAGAAATCACACATGTGCTTCAGAGTTTATATATTTTTTAGGTGTAAGTCTTTGAAATAATCTTGAAATTACTGATCTCTGGAGGCCTATTACCTCTTTTTTTCAGTAAATTACAAAATTTCACAACACAATCCAGATTTTAAAATTTACTAGCAAAGAGATGTTCAAAGTTTTTCCAGTATTTTGAAAATACAGTCTCCATCCATGAAAATATTCTGTATTTGTTGCAAGTAGATAGAATGGTTAGCTAGTGGTTGGTTAATGAATTTGTTACTTAATTTCCAGTTTTAACTTTATTGGGTCTATTTTTGGATTCCTCTGAGTTTTCCCACTGCCTTGCTTTCATAAAACTGATTTATTCTTACTGTGGCTGATCAGGATATGTAGTGAAGTATTTAATGTATCTACTTGATAGGTAAAGAGGAGCCACCTAGGACGTGGCAGTACTGGAACTCCCAGGGAGGTAAAAACAATTTAATGAACACACATTTTAAGTTTGAAATTCATCAAGATTGTTTCATTATATAAATGATAAGATGAAGCTCAACAAAATCTTAGTTGTTAGTAAATATAAGCAGAAGATACTGTGATTTTTAACTAGACCTTTTCCCCATAGGGCAAAGGAATCAGTAATCGCTTATGTTTATCAAAGGGAGGCATAACACTTTACCGTTGAGAAACATTTAAAACAAAAACATTTTTCTCATTATATTTTAGACTATTACCACAACCATATATGGGTGTATACATATATTTATGTACACATAAATATACATGAAGAATTCTAAAAATTACATAAGTAAATGACAAATCATTAAACGGTGTCAAGGAGATGTACTATAGTATACTAAGTTTCATTATAAGTGTTGTTGACTAGGAAACATGTTTTATTTAGTATAATTAACCAACATCAATAATAAATAGCTGTATTTTGCAAATACAAACTCATATAACACAAATATTACACCTTTAATAATGACACATTTCAACAGGCAACAAGACTCAAAGGTGAGAATAAATTGTAAATGTACAGAATTTACAGTATAATCATGTTTCTCAATTGAAACATGTAGCTACAAAGCATTAAAACATATGAGGAAAATTTTTTTCTAGTGAAAAGGGTACAATTAAACTAATGTAAAATACTCTCAACATATATTCTTAATTTACCTTCTCTTCAATCTTCTATTTCTTATAGTGGCACCTCCCTATATCTGATTATTATAACATATGATATTCCTTTTAATTTGGCTTTGGACACCATATTTTTGTTTATTTGTTTTTTGATAACTGCTATTTCTTTTTTTTAATTTATGAATGCAAAATACCCTGTTTACACATAGCATCAATAGTTAAAATATGAAGTATGTAAATTCATAATGGCCTAGTTGTTTAAACATATTTAAAATCACCTCAAAAGAATATTACATAACTATTGCAAAACATAATCATTAAGAGCCCTACATTTTAAAATACTAAGTTAAAAAGTAGAATTCAAAATGTTTTTCATGTAATAAGAAAACACATATAAAGAATACATGTAAACAGGACAAGAAGTAAAGGGACATGGAAATAAGAAAACCATTAGTAAAATAATGGAAAATGAGTGTATTTTTCTGTCATTTATATTATTTCCTTTAGCATTAAATTGCTATATGAACAATAACAAAGTTTTGAAAAATTATTTTTATAAATTAAGGCCCAAAAGGCTCTGACTTCGGGCTTTTGCTCCTGTAACCTTGTTAATTAAACTTCCAGATCTAGTAATTGGATTCACACACACACACACACACACACACACACACACACACACACACACTCACACACACTAAGCATAACCATGACTCACAACAGAAGAAATTACTGAAAGTAATAGCTATTGTCTACTCAAACTCACCATCATGTACAGACACGCACAGAGAAATCTGAAAAACGACAAGAACCTCAAACTGTTAGTTCACATACTCATGATGCCTCCTTTATAGTCCAGATGTACTGCAAGCTGGTACATAACTAATGAAACCTACAAGACAGGCTTAATTAAGACAATTTGAATTCATTCCATTCTGCTTGTTTTGCATAGGTCTATACAATCAAAACAAGTGGCAACTTTGTACTGACACAGAAGATATATATGTATTTATCTATATATTCCTATGTTAAATACTGGATTGTTCATATATTTCAATATAAGTGTTCACCTAAAGTAAATAAGGTTCTGTGTTTTTGGAAATTGTTATGTGAATATTATGCGTAAACCTTAATAAGAAATTTTAAAACATTTTATTTAAATGGCATATAAATATTACAACCAATGCAAAAGTAATATGGATAACCTAGGCCTTTTTTCTTAAAACATAGCTAATTCTCTTATTACTAGAAGCCTTCATATCCTAATACAAATGTTTGATTTATTTTATTCATAATGTCATTTTTTTGGGGGGGGGTCTTAGTGGTTCATTCTATGCTATGCTAACTCAAGTATCAAGACTGTAACTTTAAATAGAACCTATTTCACAAAATCAGATTCCACTTGCTACCTGAAACTGTGCTCATGAGTAATCTTTATTGGGGCAATAAAGACTACCTGGTAGTAATAATTCATTTTATAATGATTTATTTATTCTCATGATTTTTATTTCTTCAAAGTAATGTGTACATTTCCTGTATCCCAAAGGACATTCTTCAAACCTAGTAGCAGGATGTTCTCATTTGGTGAAATATTTCAGAATATATTTCAGACACTGACAAACTTGACTACAGAGAAAAAGTGATCATACAGTAACTTGATATCTCAGCTATACTTCAACAAAACATGAAAATTTAAAGATGAAAAGAAAAGATAACTTGATATCAAACTGTACCCATTCATTATTATATACATATTTACGACAACCTTGGCAAAGCTATAATAGCTTTAGGTGAGGACATCATTCTTCATGAAATGCTGTTGGCAGCACAATGGTGGGATTCATTTGGAATATCATAGATTGTAAATAGACAAGCACATTATCACATTTTCTCAATTCCAGTATCAATATTTCTTCACATTTTAACATTTCTTAAATTGGGATGCATTCTGCAATGGATTTTTAAAGGAAACTTGCCAGCCATTATTGTTTTTTCCCCCAGGAAAGCTGATGTTAAATCAATGGTACCTTGTACAGATATTGACATCTTAGAATTGAGGATACAGAGTGTAAGCCAAGGATCTCATAATGGCTGATGCCAGCAAGAGTGTAAAGCAATATGTTACCTATACTACCACTAATTATTTTTCTTGAATGTGTCCATTTTAAACATAATTCAAACATATCCAATATAGGTTTGGAATAATTCCTTGTTTCATTAGAAATTGTTTTTTTAAAGCCCTGCCTCTTTTCTGAACTAGAACTAATGAAGGTTACTGAAATAATTACCTTCCACACCAAATGTTATCTTAATGCAAACTATCTGAATAAAATTCAACAAGTTTTGCATAACAAACTGCTTTAAGAATGGGCAGCTTAAAAGGAACCCAGAACCTCTATATGACTTATTTTTCATTGCTTAAATTCAAAGCTAGTAATACTTCTTGTTTTTACCTTCAAAATCGGATTTGGTGTTAAAACATAAATATTAGCTTATTAGCATCTTAAAAATGAATTATAATGTCAAATATATCACACCCATCATCAAACCCGCTGCACCAAGAAAAACGGTACAATATTAATAGCAATGTGTCAGTGAGGTGTTAGAGTTAACTTCAAAAGAATAACCAAAGGAAAGAGAATCTTAAGTGTAACTAAAACGTACATGGGAAACTATACATAGTTGAGTCAAGACAGGACACGACCCATCACTTTTTAAAAAGTTAACAAACCAAACTTCACTCAAATAGCCATAATCTTATTCGTGAAATATTTATTACAAAAACAGATGTTCATTTAGAATGCTTTTGCTATTTGTCACCACTAAGAACTTGTTTAAAATACATCAACATGGCTTACCAATAATTTGAACGGGCCAGTCGTGTTGGTTCACAATTAATTTACAAGTTTATCCAGAGTAGATTTTTGTTCCTATCGTATGATGATTCTTTTCTCTCTCTGAGGGCATTAGAAGCACGTGGACAGGAAGTCTGCTTAATGAGCCAGTTTTTCTATAGGATATCATCAATTTACATATTTGAAAGCTCAACACTTAAAATCTCATTAAATTGATATGAATGCCACATATTCACCAAACATAACTATTACTTTTTCATTACAGCAAAACTATTGTCGCCCGCAGGTCAGCAGTGGTGTGAGGGTGCTGTAACCCAAGCTCCTGCTCTGATACTTGCTGCACTTCTTGTGGAAAGTCATGCAGCAGAACCCTGCCCCTTCATCAGCACCTTCCGGTCCTCCCGCCATCACCGCATCCCAAGCAATGGCTGCGTGAAGTCACAAACACAACCTTCACATTCGGGGAAAATGTCTGCTTCTCTTTCCTCTATGGTCAGAAACTGAATGGTGGCCTTTGTTGTGAATGTATTTTAGCACAGCTCTTTCCTCAGCAATAGAAACACACGATATGTCAGAGGAGGATATAAAAACACAAGATGTCCAGCTCTCACATCCAGTAGGCCGAATTATGTTTTTCTCTTTCCATAAGTCCCAGTATTTTCTGGAAGTTTTGAGAATAGTTTTCTAACCAAGGACTTATTAAATACTATGTTTTAAAATTTTTAAACAGCACCCTAGGTATCATAATTTTCAAAAGAACTCACACGGTCTATTCAAGGATTGTGCACTGGAAATAAAGGATATTAATATGAATCTTTCTGTCTTGAATGTGGGTAAAATAGAAGCCATAGTAAAGTTAGAAAGAAAATATCCTTTTCTTACAGAATGTTGGGAGTAGCAGAACAAGTATTATGAAGCAAAAAATAAAAAAATAAAATAAGACAAAGCAACGCAGTAGTGATAGCGAGAAACTAGATATCATGGACAAAGAAAGTCACCTGCCATATCAGTAAACAAAGGATGTTGCGGCCATCAAGCTATCAGCCGCTGCAGCCACCCCAGACTGTGCACCCTGAGGGGATCTGGGATGGGAAAAAAACAGGATACTGGCCCTAGACGGGTAAGGTGCATGTCGAAGAATGATTTCAGCGAGCCCAAGCTCTTGCATCTTCCCATATGTAGAAAAGTGCTAGATTCGTTAACCTGAGGTGTCTGGTCTTCCTTTAATTAACAGTAATCTTTTGATGTTCTGACCACTTGGTCTTCACTGCAAAAACTCCTATGTATCCTGGCTCCTCCCGTACCTCTTCAGAACAGTTTCTCAGAGCATCTGAGAGCCTGTCTCCTAGGCTTAGGTCCTCAGTATGTCCACCAAATAAAACATAATTCTCAACTTTTAGGTTGTGCGTTTTTTCCAGTCGACAGTGTTATAAGGGCAAAATAATTTTATGTGCATAAAATTCAAAACAAAGAATGGGGTAAATCCTATGGAATAACAGTTTACTTTTATAATCAACAAAGGGTATTGAAAGCTCATATATTCAACCAATATTCTACTTGGCTAGTTGCTTTTACAATGGTATAGAAGAAATAGCTCTGTTCCCTAGGTGTTTTACCATCTTGGGAAGAGGGTAAAGAAAAGCAAAATACATACATATGTAACTCCAGCATGAAGCAATTTTTAGATGGTGAGTTTATCTTTGCTGATTTAGGGAGTAAACACAACCTCAGCTATAAAGTTCTTCATAATTACACTATGCCTACATAATTCTTCTTTCACATATAACAAATTTTCTTCAGCCGTGTCAACCCTCATTGTTTTTTAAAAAATACTTATGAAATCTTCAATTCTCTCCTGCCCTGTTTGAAACCCTGGTAAAATAATGCTTTTAAATAACTGGGCCTCTGATTTCAGTATACATATCACCATATATATCAACAGCAAAACTAAAACGTGTAAGTGCCTTTGGATTCTACAATCCGAAGTCCAGAATGCATGCTTTTCTGTAGCATCTTCATACCTCTTTCAACACTAACCCCTGATACAGGAGTTAAATATATCTGCAAGTATCCTATGTTAAAAAATGCATCATACTTGCTTTTATTTTATTCCAATCCTATCTTTCGGTAACTTACAAATGATAGACAATTTCAACAGAAATCAAACAATGATACCCACGTTTTTACCCATTAATCCTATCACAGAGGCAATCTAGTTTGGACCTTGGAGAACTGGAAATATAATCAAATGAAGATGATATATGATCATTCCAGCGATATCAGAGAATGAAGCATGGCACAAGACACATGCTAATGATCAGGCAAGGAGATCCAGTTGCATGCTTAGGAACATGTGAAATTTGTCAGCAAGTGTGCACCACAGAAGGCATTAGATAAATTCTGAGATGATAGGTACCATTAATTGATAGGACAACCAATTAGGAGAACTACCTTTAAATGCCACTGTAAGTACCTGCTGTTCTCTACTAGCCCAGGAAGTGAGGGGTGGTTCTGGGAACAGTCCTTTCCAGGGATCCCAGTGGAAAAGAAAGATTGCCGGGACCAGCCTCCGATGCTTTTGTCTCCTTGCAGCCCTGGACAACAGACTTGAGGGAGGTGGGAACAGTCTGAAAGCATTTCAAGTGGTAGCACTCTTGATCGGTCTCCTTTTTTGGACTCTTATCAGAAGTAAATTTACAGACAGACATAAGTCGGAGCATACCAGGGAGCCCTTGCTCACCAGGCCTGCTGAGAATGCCCCGGGGGGGGGCACACTGTGGGGCACATGCTCCAGCTCAGACTGTGTCCATCTGAAAGATTTTCCCGACAGCTGCCAGAGACCCCTGCTCTGCCTTTCAGTCCCTGGTGTGGCTACATCAGTAGCTCCAGGACCGAGTTCTCTGAACTCTCTGAGGCTCTGAGTCTTCTTCTGCTTAAAAATGACTATTTCAGTACTTTAAAAGATCTCAGTGGCTTATTCTCTCATGTTTTAGAAATTCAAACCACTCCTCTTTACCTTTAAGCATAAAACTTCCCTCGTAGCTGTGTTCCTTATGTCTTTTTACCCTGCTGCTTTCTTTTGTGCCAGAATCTGCCCACTGAAATAAAGCTCAAGTGAAACTCAGGCAGTCACAGGCAGGACTGTAAACCCAAGGTGACTGTCCAGTATGGTTTGAATGACCATCTCAAAATCTGGACTAGACTACTTTGGTCAATGAATTCTCACTCAGTAGCTTAGGCAGAGATATGAAAAGTACCCACAAAAACTATCTTGCCTTATTCTTTAATTATCAAATATGAACAAATATGCCAAAAGACTGATGATAAAATATAATGCACTTAAATAAAATATCTCTAAATTTTTCTCTTTATCTAAGTGAACCTAACTGTATTGCACGCTACACCTAATTTTTTTTAAGTTGTTCACAGAAAATGAGTTTAATTAATGAAACTTTCCATTTTAGCAGGTCCATTTTGCAACTAAATCAAAGGGGCGATGGTTTTGATGTTTCTCCTTGTTTCACAGTCGAGTAATGTCAAAGATAGAGTCAACACCGTCCTCGGCACGAGGAACATGCACATTTTCTTGGCACAAAAAAGGAAATCCATGGGCTCTGGAAAAATAATAGAGTCGTGTTAACAGTCAGTGAGGAAAAAAAAGATGTATAACTTTGGATGCGGCTGGTTTATGGGCCAGGCAGTGGCCTGGAAGCCCAAGACAGGGCTTTCTTATGGCACTGGAGCCTGGAGCCTGGGAGGTGAATCCTGTCAAGTCAGGCAATCACTCTACCCAGCTACACTTCAGGTAACTAACAAGCAACACTGGAGCAAGGCTCTACCACACAGCTGATACCCTAGGTGCTTGGGGAAGTATTTTAGCAAATAGACCCTAATTTTTAAATCATGGAGATGTACAGATGTTAGGGGTCACCTGGTCCGCTTCACCTGATCCATAAATTACCGCTTCCGCCTACATACCAAGTATCAGTTCAGTCTCTGCATCTTGGGACAGGCTGTTCATGAGGTAGTTAATTCCAAATTGGACCAGCTCTAAATGTTGAGGAATTTTTCCTTATCTTGTGTTGACAGCTGCCTCCAGAAACCGATATCCACGTTTTGGTTTTGATGCGACTTTCACGACTGGTCGGTTGTACATTTGTGCCTATATTTTTTAAATTTTTTATCGAAGTATATAGTTGATTCACAATATGCTGTGGTAGTTTCAGCTGTACAGCAAAGTGATTCAGTTTTATATATATGTATATGTTATATATATATTCTTTTTCAGATTCTTTTTAGATGATACACCTAAATTTTATTTATTGCTGCTTTAGTGGAATTAGAAACAGTTGTGGTCATATTACTTTACTGAGGAAGTTTTATGTAAATCACTTGCATATTTTATTGCTAGTTTTAAATTTTTACTTCTCTAGAAATACAACTGATAATAAAACCAAAAGCTAATGCCATTTTTCTCTTCATTTTTAACTACAATACTTTTATTATTGCAATGATTACATTAAAACACATTTTGACTGCATTAAAATTGCATTTCTGAAGATGTTCATATTCCTCTTTAGAAAGAAAAAATAGCATATACAGGTGTATTAGTGCTTTAAGGAGGACCATAAAATTTTAGGTTTAAAATATTATTTTGAGACTCTCCTAACTGTTCCATCTCCCTTAATTTACAGAGTGAGAATGATGGGGCCCAGAGAAAGTTAGTAATTTGCCTACAGTCACACTGGATTTTAGTGTACAAACTAAGATTTCAATCCTAGTCTACTAACCTGTGCTTTTTTTCTGTTTTAAACATTTCATCCCCAAAAGAGGTGTGTATTTTCTAAGTTTAAAGCTACGCTATAGTATCTTTCAAACATCTGAGAGTGTTAAGTAAATGGATTCTCTGTGCTGCAGCTTACTTTGGAGAAAAGCAAAAGCCAAAGAGACGTCTTACTCCAGATACACATGTATAAACATGGATCTAATCAGTGGAACGAGGACTCCTAGGTTCTGTCTGATCTCTCCTATACTGATTTGCAGGCAGTTCAGCTTTCTTTCATGTGTTGTAACAAGAATTGGCTTTTATTCGACTTTCCCATTCCTGACCGCAGATTTTAATAGTCACTGATGATATATTTTGTTAGCATTTTAATATCCATATAAAATAGAATCATTAATAGACAAAACATGCACATATATAAACCAAATTATTGGTGAAAGCAATGAACTAGGTCTATCTCTGCCCCCCTGTGTTTTGTTTGCAGTGTCTTGACAGACAATTCACAGATAATACTTTGGAGATAGCTCTTCAGTCAATAAAACTTTTACTCTAATCCACCACCAAGACTTTTGCCTTATGAGACAGCAAGTCACATACAACAAAAATCTGAACTACTGTCTGTTTTGTCTCCTGGTAGAGAGTATGTTTCTTTCCTGAAAAAAAAAAATTAAATTAAAAAATAAGAAAAGAAAAAGAAAGATGGGACTAAATAGAAAACTTAAAAGGGATCTACCTGATTTCCTGATGACTAGAAACAGTAGACTTTGAAGACGGAAGTAGATGGACATATAAATAAGATAAAGACCCCACTTCAATAACCTGTATATCAGTGTTTCTTAATCAGTGGAGCGTTGATTCTCTTTGAGAATGATATATAAAGGTATGTATGTGTCCATGCCCTAAAATAATCCTGAACTTAGATTTTTTGCTTATTTATTTTATTGCAAGTAAAAAGCTATTTCTTCACATGGAGAGAATTCATAATATAATCTTCATAAGCAATTGTTTTTCTCTTTTTAATTTTTCATGCAATTAACTGTTTGCTTCTTCTTGAAAATAAATTATAAATTTTGCAAGTAAAATTGCAAAAAAAAGCCCACAAATTTTATTTCTGCACAAAAAATAGATTTCTGTGAGATTCCATATTTCATTTTCCCAAAAAAGAAGCTAAAATGTTCAAATCTTAGACTTAGCCTTGATAAAATATATGCCATATATATGGTATTTGGTATTCATACATATAGTAATTTTTTATTACAAAACTTACAGACTACATGATTGTCTCCCCCAGTCTCACTCTCAAGAGACGACTATTATTAATGTTTTGTTGTATCATATGACAAATTTGTACCTAGGCAGCAAAAAATACCTGGTGTTTTTAAATAAAACTGGAACCATCCTCTTCAACAGTACTGGAACATTTATTGTTTGTTTTAACAATAATATCTAATCGCTTTTGCCTTTTCGTATTGATATGAGTTAGACAACGCTGACTATAAAATCCACGTAATTAAAAAATAATAATACAAAACTGAAGGTGCCATTGGTGACACTGCTGGAGGCTCCACATTGAATGCTGTGACCCACTATTATCATCCTTGTCTTCAATTGAAGGAAATTATCTTCAGCAAATTCCTCCTCACCGCTCCTACCTGTGTCAGCAAGAAAGGATTCTGAACGTGTATTTCATATTTAAGGTCATCTAAGAATTTAGGTTCAGAATGGTTTGCAGTGTTTTAAGGTGTTTCTAGAGTTTCCAGTTGATAAACACTGTTGTACTCATTTTCACCTTGGTCCACATGAGGCTTAACTTTTCAAACACTGGGAAATTTGAACTGACATCTGCCTCGGATGTCTTCTGGCACAATGGTTCTCACCTTTGTTTTCAGCATCGTTATGATGACCACACAGCCTTCAATAAACATGACTTTTTAAATTATTTACCCAAATGACCCATGCATTATTCAGGCCAAATTTATTCTCCTTACGCTGGCCTGAGAACGATGCTGTATTTTTTTTGTTCCCAAAAATCAACCCACCAGTTTTGCCTGAATTTTAACCAGATGCTCCAAGATGCTTGCAAGAAAGCTTTAGATATACTATCATATTTTCATCATTTCTTAGCAGAACCCTTCAGAAGGTCCTAACATTAAGTGCCTTGACAAAGTTCAGGACTGCAAGAAAATACTTTTAAGAATTTTTGTCAGAATCTCTGATGACAGCAGCTCATGAAAAATCATGATTCAGAGCTGTGGTTTTCTTTAGCAAATAACCAAAATCAGATAGGATGTTAAGTCTATAATGGTTTCCACTGCACACAACAGTCTGAGATTTTTCTTTCAAATGATGTTTTCATCAGTAAAGTAACATTTCTATTTTTTTTAAAAAATCAATGGTCCCTGAAGTTTTCAAAATGGGCTCCCCTAAAATTTCCCTGATTGTGCCAGGATGCACATAACTGATAGATGTTATTAGTTCTTTCATTTACTTATTAAAGGGAAATCCTGTAGCTTTCATTTCTCTTTGATATTCAAAATATTCAATGAAATGTCAGTGATCTAGGATGAATGTTACAGTCTGAAGGAAGCTTTTCAAAATTTTTTTTATCTATCTCACCCCTAAGGGGCCAGGGAGCTGTATTATTTCTAGGGCACCAAGAAACCAAGGTATCTCAAATTGCTTGTGGCTAAAAAACAAAACAAAACAAGGTAATGCCATAAGCAAATCTGCATGAAGCATAATGATATGCTTTTTTTGTTTTGGAAAATCCACATATCAAAACAATAAGGTTCTAGTCATTTTAGATCAGGTCTTTTTTTTCCATAAGAAAGTGAATATCTTTCAATGCACTCTTTCATTAAACATTTTACCTTGAGATAATTAAAGATTCACATAGAGTTATAAGGAATAATAGAGAGAAATCCTATGCACCTTTACCCAGTTTCCCCCAGTGGTAACATCTTGCAAAACTATAGGGCAAATAACAACCAGGATATTGATATCAACACAGTCAAGATACAGAACGTTTTCCTCACCACATGGATTCCTTCCCCGCCCTATTCCTCCTTCCTGAGCCCTGGCAACTCCTAAACTGTTCCCCATTTCTAGAATTTTTTCATTTCAAAAATGTTATATGATGGAATCACCCAGTATGTAACATTTTTGGAACCAGCTCTTTTTCATCCAATGCAATTCCCTGGAGATTGAGTCAAGCTGTTGTGTGCTTTAATAGTGTGTTCCTTTTTTATTGCTGAATAGTGTTCCAGGGTATGAATATACCACAGTTCAGTTTACCATTCACCTGCTGAAGAACATCTTGGTCCTTTCTAATTTGGGGCTATTACAAATAGAGCTGCTGTGAATATCTGTGGACAGATTTTTGTGTGTATGGTTTTCATTTCTCTGAGATAATGTATTTTTATGATGGATCAATGTCAGGGATCTCCTTCAGCTTTGCTGAATTAATAGTTCCTTTAATATCACTTTTTCCCATGAAAATAACATGTAGCTTTTGTGTCCTATCTCATCAGTCATGAAAATAATACCACAGATCTCTGAGGATTCTTAGTTTCAAATGAGGGACACTGATTTCCCTGAATAACACAGACAGGAAATATACTGAAAGATTTTAGAGTAGCTCCCAGAATCAGCAAGTAAAAGAACCAGGTTCCCAAAAAGGGCAGGGATGAGAAATGCCACGCCATACCCAGGACCACAGCAAAAATCGAACAGAAGAAATATGACAAAGGCACTACTCTGATAACAGTCGACTCTGCATTTAACACCACTGCCCAGGGCTCTTCTGCAAGCCACTGGACAGTGTTTCCACTGATGCCACTTAACATCCTTACAAATTGGATTACGCTGTTGACACTGCCACAACTGCCAAAATGGATCTCCCATTACCATTAGTACACAACGATGTGTATATTCTACATATCCTACAGAATGCCCCCTCAAAATCTGGAATCCCAGAGAAAATAGTGTACTGAATTTATGGTACATTTTCTCATTAACAATTGAATTGATAGCTTTAAATTTGGGGCCACTTTACTGAAAAGGTATCAGCAGATTGAAGAAAAACACAATGGGCATATTGTATAAAAGCAATATTTACCTATTATATAAAAACAAGTTCATTCTATAATTTTTAAAAAGAAGAAGAAAATAATAAGGGTTGGTGAAAAAAGAGAATGTGGGGAAACTGGAGCTTTCATGCACAGCTGGAGGAAATGTAAAATGGAGCAGCTGCTTTGGAAAGTGGTCTGGAAGTTGTCCAAATGGTTAAAAAGAATTTCCACACGACCCAGCAATCCTACACCTAGTTACAAACCCAAGAAAATTAAAACATACAGCCACGCAAAAACTAATGCATGAGTGTTCATAGCAGCATTATTCAAAAGAGCCAAAAACAAGAAACAACCCAAATCAGATATTCAGCAGCTGATACAAATCTGGCATTCCATGCAATTGGAATATCAGTCAGCAAACAAAAGAATGAGTATGATTCATGCTACAACACGGACAGACCGCAAAATCATTAGGCTAAGTGAAAGAAGTCCATCACAAATGACCGCACAGCCCGTGATCCTATTTATATGAAATATCCAAAACAGACAAATCTAATCTATAGAAAATAAGGCTGTTTGCTGATAAGTGGGTAGGGAGAGCAAGATGGGAAGTGAAATTAGATTATGTTGATGGTTGCACAACTCTTTAAATCCACTAAAAAAAAATCACTGAATTGTGCATGTTAAATGGGTGAATTTTACAGTATGTAAATTATATATCAATAAAGCTGTTAAAACAAATGAAAAATAAGTTCATTCTGGCCTCTTTTTCAGCACACTCTGTAATTTCCTCTCTATACATTATACACATACCAATAGACAGATTAATAGCTACTGATATTTGTATACTTAGTTTCATTTTTATTGGCCATCTTATTAATCAGAGATTGTAATAAGACATCAACGAGACCATCATAACATTCTGAAAGTTTCAAAAACTGATTCATCCACCTGCCCTTTGGATTCCCTTACCTCTTACTCTCAACGACCTTTTGTACCATTATATGTGTTGCCTTTATATATTAAAGATGACGATTAGTGTATCCTCATGGTCTGTTCTCCACTTGCAGACCTCCCAGTAATTCCGGGCCCTTTTCTGACCCTACCACTCTGCTGAGACGCTTCCACTTCCTCTAAATTGACAAATTACTCTCACTTTTCTTTATACCTCTGCATTATTTAACATGTTAATCACTCACTCCTTCATCAATTCCTGTGGCTTCTTAACACCCAATCCCTTGTCTTTTTTTCTATTCTCAGACTAATTATCCCCAAGCACATTTTCACTTTTCTCTCCTATTTCTTAAGTGCAGGTGTTCCCAAGGGTTTGAGTCTTAGTTTTCCTTCCTCCTGTTGTCCAGTCTTTCCAGATGATCTCATCATTCACGCCAGGTCTTCAAGTCACACCTACTGATCTATTAACACACTCATTAGTCTATCCTGGCAGATCTCAGAGATGCTAGAGGTCCTAAGTCCCCGCAATAGAGCATCACAATAAAGTGAGGCACATGAATAGTCTGGCTTCCCAGTGCATCTAAAAGTTACATTTACACTACACTGTAGTCTATTAAGTGTGCAACTGCATGTTTTAAAAAAGAACACACAGGGGCTTCCCTGGTGGCACAGTGGTTGAGAGTCCGCCTGCCGATGCAGGGGACGCAGGTTCGTGACCCGGTCCGGGAAGATCCCACGTGCCGCGGAGTGGCCGGGCCCGTGAGCCATGGCCACTGAGCCTGCACGTCCGGAGCCTGTGCTCCGCAAAGGGAGAGGCAACAACAGTGAGAGGCCCGTGTACCGCAAAAAAAACAAAAAACAAAAAACAAAAAAACATACATACCTTAATGAAAAAATACTTCTCTGCTAAAAATGCTAACCACCAGCTGAGCCTCCAGTGAGTCATGATCTTTTTGTACTAATAGTAACACCGAAGATCACTGATCACAGATCCCCAAAACAAGCATAATAATAACGAAAAAGTCTGAAACATTGTGAGAATTACCAAGAAGTGACACAGAGACATGAAGTGAGAAAATGCTGTTGGGAAAATGGTGCCAACAGACTTGCTCGACGTAGGGTAGCCACAGACCTTCCATTTGTGAAAAACGTTAATACCTGTAAAGAACAGTAAAACAACATATGCTTATATCTGCCTAAGTCTATTCTGTAGTACAAACCAAAATTACAAGTAATCATAAAAACTGTAACCACAATCACCAATACACCTGTTAGGCCATGTTCTATATGCTTTCCATAGAATATAACACCCAATTTTCATGGGGACAATATATGGTGTATAAACTTTGTCCCTTTGATAGATGAAGACACTGAAGTTTAGACAATTAAATAATTTATCCACAGGTACACAGATTTTAAGTGGTTGGGTTGGGAATTATACCTGGTCATTGTTGTCTCTAGAGCCACAGCTAAAACGTTATGTTGGCCTCCAAACCTGTATTTCAAATGGCTTAGTGAGCATATCAGTGTTTCCCGGGCATTTTAAAACTCACATAGGAAACATGTTTTCCTAAAAAGCTGTTCTTCCTATTAAATTCCTTAATGGCACACAGTCATCTTAACAGGAACCTTTTGGGTTTTATTCTAAACTCTTACCTCTGCCACAAGCCATATGCGTTCAGTGTCACCACTGTTCTCCACCTGTAATACCTGTTTCTTTTTTTTTTTTTTTTTTTTTTTTTTT
>NW_006797873.1:695964-700156 GCF_000442215.2 Lipotes vexillifer | reverse complement strand
CCCAGACCGGGGCACGAACCCGCGTCCCCTGCATCGGCAGGCGGACTCTCAACCACTGCGCCACCAGGGAAGCCCTGTAATACCTGTTTCTTGTTTCAGGGTCCTCACCATCTCGCCCCTGGACTACTGAGAGTCTTCCTCATGACCTCCTCCTTAACGCAATCTTTCTTATCCTGTGGTCAACGTATAGTTTGCTGAAATCCTTGCTTAATGATGTGCTTACCTAGAGGGTTAAGTCAAACCTCTTGTATTGCACACATCTCTGTCTTATCACTCCACCTTTGTCCACTCCCTTTCGGTCTACATTCTACTTATTTTGAAGTGCTTGTGCTTTCGAGAAAGACTCCTTTTTCTCAGCCTCATCTGTGTTTTTGCACTCACTGGTCCTTCCAGATTATTTCAGGCCATCTCCTGTGGAAAGCTTTTTCTGACCACAGAATGCTCTCTGATTAACCCCTCACTCCCACTGTGCTCCTTTTCATCTGAGAACTCTTTTATCTGGGAGAGGCAGCATGAGCTTTGAAGCCATATACACCTGCCCTAGGAACCCATTTTCTATATTCGAGATCCTGAAGAATTAACTTCAACAATCTGACTTCCAGCTTTCACATCTATAAAAATGATTGCACTGATACCTACATCAAAATGTTGTTGTGAAGATACTGTTAATATAAATAGTCTCTCCAAAAATGCTAGATATCATTGTGCTCTTCCAGCAAACTAGACAGTACACTGTATATCTCTCCCACTACTAGGAGTGCAGCTTCTTACTACTCTTTTGATTTCTCCAGTCCTTTGCATGATAGGTGCTTAATTATGTTTCCACACACAAATGAAGTTTTGATATCAATGGCTTCAAGTTACAGATATTCATAAATATACATTTATGTACAAATATAAATATCTAGTTATCCAAAATGCTAACATGTGCTTTCTATTATAATTACATATCTTTATTCTTAAAATGCCAAAATCTGAAATATAAAATTTTTAGACATGGTTGATACACACAAGCCAACCATACCCAGGTTTGTTCCAAAGTGAAAGAAGCAGCACAAATGGCAGCGGGTAGAATAACCAAGGAGACTGGAGGAAAGTGAAGGTCACCAAGGTAGGAGAATTCTGAATCACAGGGAGTGTACGCACAGGCCAGCAGAAGCCTGGATATAAGGGGCTGGAGAGGACTCCGGGCTTAGGTAAAGAGCCATGGGACCTCTAGGAGGACCAGACGCTGACACCATCTGTCTTACTCCTCTGTGGACAATGCGCTGTGAATGGAGGCTGGAAGCAGAAAGATGAGCCAAGATGCTACTGCAGTGGTTGCAGGAAGAAACAGCGTAGGGATGAAACGTTCTTAATGATAGTGCACAGCTTTTATATCATCCTATTGGACTCACTTCGCTGTTTTCTTCAGAGCGTTAAATTTTCTATTCACTACTTCATTTGTCAACCAATGTTTCAGGAATGTCTACTGTGTGTCGGGCACTGTTACAGGCACGACCGACAGAGCAGCAAACAAAGAGACAAAAACAAGTGACCTTTTGGAACTTTCATTCTACTGGGGTTGGGGGCAGGAGAGACAAAGAACCGAGCAAACGAGTGAAATAAATACTGTATTTGAGAGTGACGGATTCTAGCTGGAAGGATAGAAAGCGCCACGATGGGTGAAATACTGGAACTGAAACAGGCTGAACAGGGACGTCCTCCCTGAGAAGGTGATCCTGCCTCAGGATTTGATTGGAGGTAAAAACCAAGTCACGATGATATCTTGGGAAAGAACATGCTGAGTTGGCAAATGCAAAGAGAAACTGCAAACTATTCTAGTCTGAGTTTACACAGGTGATTTTGCAGGGTAATCATCTGAATTCTGATGGTCCCCAAATCACCGCACTCTGTGGCCAAAAACCTCAGAGCAGTGAGACAGGAGAGCCCGGGCTCACTCTTCAAAACGCGCCTCACTGATGGTCAGTCTCTTCTGTCAACACTCAGCTTCCTTCCACAACGCTATGCTGTCTTTCTATCACACTGACTTTAAGAAGAAGCTGTAAGTCATACAATGTCACTAGTGCAATCATGCGATAGCTTTGACTCCTTTGGAGAAGCTATGATGTAAATTTCCATCTCCAAAGGACATTAGTAAGTCAGCTTTTATTTTTTTAAGAATCAATTTTATTCATTCATTCATTTATTTATTTTTGCCTCCATTGGGTCTTCATTGCTGCGCGCAGGCTTCCTCTAGTTGCGTCCAGCGGGGGCTGCTCTTCGTTGCGGTGCGCGGGCTTCTCATTGCAGTGGCTTCTCTTGTTGCGGAGCACGGGCTCTAGGCGTGCAGGCTTCAGTAGTTGTGGCTCGCGGGCTCTAGAGCACAGGCTCAGTAGTTGTGGCGCGCGGGCTTAGTTGCTCCGCGGCACGTGAGATCTTCCCGGACCAGGGCTCGAACCCGTGTCCCTTGCATTGGCAGGCAGATCCTCAACCACTGCGCCACCAGGGAAGTCCCAGTAAATCAGCTTTTATACAAAAAACCCTAGCGTGTGCTCCAACTCTGCATCCTTCAAGATTATAGGAAAGGGAACAGTTTGAGAGGGCAGAAGAATCACAGCTCTGAAGGCAGAGGCAAAACCAGGAGAAAATAACCCCCTGGAATGGAACATACTCCATAAACAAGTCCATTCGCTTTGGTCAGGTGTCCACTGTCACTGTTTCTTCTGCTAGCTGTGGCAATCACTCTATGAGGTGAGGGTTGTATTTCACAGAGAACTATGGTTTCTGCCGAGAACCAGGGCCATCTAACCAGTCGCCAGAATCTCCAGCCTTGTTCTTGCATGATTCCTGGACAAGGCAAATTCCTGTAGATGCCGCTGTTTCTACACATGCTGCTGCCACCTCCCTGCAGATGCTCTACTGGGCATTGCTTTCTGCATTACAAATTTACAGGGCATAGCAGCTCTCTGCCAGGGATCATCGCTCAACACCTGACTATATGAGCCTATGATCTCTTCTGCTTTTGGTGTTTTGGTGTTACCACTCATTATTTGAATCATTAATGCCTTTAGATTACTTATTTACACAGCAGCCTTTAGATAACTTACTGAGAAAGACCTTGTGATCATTAATTTTCAGAGTCACCTTGACTGGGCTAAAAGATGCCCAGATAGCTGATAACACATTATTTCTGAGTATGTCTGTGAGGATGTTTCCGGAAGAGAGTGGCATTTGACTCAGTAGACGGAGTAAAGAGATCCAACCTCACCAATGTGGGTAGGCATCATCTAACCCCTTGAGAGTCCCAACAGAACAAAGATGCAGAGCGAGGCTGAATTCTCCCTTTGGTGGAACTGGGATGTCCACCTTCCCCTGCACTAGGACATTGGAACTCATGAGTCTTGGGTTTTCAGACTCTGGAACTTAGACACCAGTGGCCCCATGGTTCTCAGACCTCTGGATTAGAACTAAATTATTCCACTGGCTTTCCTGGTTCCCTATCATGAAGAAGTAGGCCCTCAATCTCCATAACCATGTGAGCTAATAACCCCTATAAAAATTCTCTTCAGATATATATATACATATATATGTATGTATCTCCTCTGGGGTCTATTTTTATGTAAAGCCATTGGTTCTATTTCTTTGCAGAATCCTGATTAACACAAACCTATTCTGTCCTCTTTCCAGTATATTATTTTAAAGACATTTCAAAGTTATATTAGTTGCGTCCTAATATTTCACAAAGTTCATAAAAGTGTAATTTCAATTGTTACTTACAGTTTCCCGTGCACTTCATGCCACAGGTGGCTCATCCATGAAATAAATACAACTGTCAGTCGCCAGGCCACATTCAGAATTCTACCTCCCTCTAAAAACTAAGACTTCCTCTCTGAGCCAACCTCTTTATGCCTGGGACTTTATTCCTACACAATGATTCATCCTATGATAAATAAATCAGTCTTCATGCAAATGATTTTCTTGTTGGCCCATCCTGCTTGTGTGTTAGACATTTCCTAATGTAGCACCACTCTATATAGACTCAAACTGAAATCCCTGTCGCAGATAAATGGAGGAGAAACAATAAATAAATAGGTATTTGTTTTGTATACCAAATAAAGGTATATATTTGAAATATCTATAAATCCATAAAAAAGATTAGGGCTTCCCTGGTGGCGCAGTGGTTGAGAGTCCGCCTGCCGATGCAGGGGAC
>NW_006797873.1:671467-695340 GCF_000442215.2 Lipotes vexillifer | reverse complement strand
AAAAAAAAAAAAGATTACTAATGGATAGTAGCAATGACGAAGTGAGTGCCCACTGACTTCTCCATTTTCTTTTTACCTTCTTGCTCCAGGATAAAATAAATGACGTTCCTAGTCTGATCTGATTTTACCGTAGGCACATCACCTAGAGGCTCTTCCCTCTTTCCACCTCATACTGACCATCCAATGCATTCCAAGGCTTAATACTGAGCTTTTACTTTCATCTTCATCCCAAGCATCTACTTCACGCTTCCACCCCCTCGGTTTTCTTAGTTTTGTATCTTCAAAGTATTACGCACTCAATAAATGGTCACTGAATGAATAATATATGACCTAAAACAAATAAAAGACTAGATAATTCAATTATAAAGAGAGTGCTCATTAATGAATTTGTGATCTCTTCTTTACTACCGCTGTCAGCCTTCCAGCCTTAGCCACGGTGTTCGGATTTTATTTGAATAGCTGCTGTAGTTTATCATGTCCTCCAGGTACTGTAAAATGTCAGTGTGGTTTTTATCGTGTGACGTTATGAAAAAAAAATGAAATAAAATATCACTAATTTCTAGTTCATTAAATTTGGGATTTGTGATATTTAACATGCTCTGGCCTAAAGGCTACCTTTAATGATATAATAAACAAATGAGTAGCTTAAAGTACATAACAGGAGGAATGGCAAAACCCCTTGGAAAAAGCACATTGTTCTTATGCCAGCTGCTGATACTCAGTATAAGTAAAATTAGGTTGAGTATATCTACTGCGAAGCACGAGCTTAACAACTGAAGCCACAAAAAACCCACAAAAAGCAGAACCAAGAAAACCCCATACTTTTCTTTTTAAATTAGGCTTTTCATTTAATCATAACAGATATTTCATTTATTCCTAATAGTCTTTTATATAATCATAAAAATTATGTGCTGGAAGGGGCATTGCAAATGATGTAATGCAAACTCTCATTTGTAGACATGGAAATTGAGGCCAACTGAGGTAATTTACTGGCATTCCCAACATGACATATCCACCTGATGTGTCAGCCTGGCCTTCACATCTCAGATGTATCGTGTATCAAGTATCACTACCGTCCCATGATACTTCTGTCATTCTTTCTTCTAATTAAAACAAATTAATGAAGTTTTACTACCATCACAGCACTTTTGGGGGAAAAAAGTAACTTGTTGGCCTCTGTTTCATAAACTATAAAATAAAGGCAGACTAGCTGGTCAGCTCTAAAACTGTATCAGATGCTAAAACTGAATACTCTGCTTTTTCTGAGCTCGGAACAATTTTTTGTAAGTTCCTTAAGGGATATTCATTTTCTGTCACACACTGCAGGTATCAGGCTATATTACACATCTTGTACAAGACCGTAATTACTCTGAAGACAAGGACTCCCTTAGACAATCGTTAAGCATTTGCAGAAAATGATGCAAAGATCATAAAACCTTTTTTGACCTGAGAAACTGAGTTACGAAAATAATGCTATGATTTCAAGTCTCAAATATTTCATTGGGTCTAAGGAAAACAGATATTTTTTCCCCCTGTTGTGCACTGTTCACATTATCTTAAATTGAGGTCTATATTTAAAGAATTGAATAATCTCATGTGTACTAATGGGGAATTAAGTGTTTTGCTTCAGCTTTTAAAAAACATTTTTATGCACCATTATATCTTCATGTACCTATATATCCCAATGATATTTCTAGTGGAAGTATCAATGAAGTTTTAGTCATGGAGTTAAACACTGATTGATTTCAGCTTATTCTCTAATCATATTAAAACCAAAACATATACAGATACATCACAGCAAGTTACTTGAAATATTTTTGTCCTTGCTTGTGGCTAGTTTTCAACAGATATTATTTAAAATTAAGATCAGAGAAAAAAGTGTTTCAAAGTTTTAAAACTTATATTCAGTAAAAGCAATGTGAACTTTTTTTTTTTTTTTTTTCTTGCGGTACGCGGGCCTCTCACTGTTGTAAAAGGACTGTGACATTTTTTTTTTTTTTTTTTCTTGCGGTACGCGGGCCTCTCACTGTTGTGGCCTCTCCCTTTGCAGAGCATGGGCTCTGGACGCGCAGGCTCAGCAGCCATGGCTCACGGGCCCAGCCGCTCCGCGGCACGTGAGATCCTCCAGGACCAGGGCACGAACCCGTGTCCCCTGCATCGGCAGGCGGACTCTCAACCACTGCGCCACCAGGGAAGCCCAATGTGAACTATTTTAACTTTGAGATCTGTCATACAACACAAATAGGGTTTCTATACATTTGGCAAGTCAGCTATAGTTAAAATGAAATATTTATCCACGGGCATGAATTATTATTTTGGGGAAGATGGTAAAGAAAAATTCAATTATGATTTGTGCTTATAGTTTTTATCAAATCACTCCAACAATTACTAATTTTAGAAACAATATTTTTTATGTAACAGAAAATCTTTCAAAACACTGAATTCCTTTTTTTTCCTTTGTATGGAATCATTCCCTGAATGCAGGCTACGGGTTGGCACAAAAGATATTTATTGTCTTGAAAAAGTAAAGTCAAACAGATGAAGTACCTATGAAATTATGATCTATTGACTGAGCGTTCATAGTTAAATTTAAACTATCTTTGTTAAATTTTGATTCTGAAGCTCTTAAAGTCATGGCACCAATGAGAGCCTGCCAGAGTTACAATTTCCCACCCTGTGGCTACAGAAATGACTGAAGTGGCATTGGGGGTCAAGCCTGCGGTTGGTAGAACAGAGCGGGGGCTATCACATCGCTCATTTCATCTCAGTGCATTGGCGTGTTTCTGGAAAAGGAAAAACTGCTTTATTGAGCCGTCTCCAGACATGAGTCAAAGCACCTCACACGCTGCCAGCTATCTGCTGGAAACCCCTACTGTTAGTACTTGAGGTAGAAAAACACCACTGCCTCCCGCTTTTCTTTCCTTCACTTTTAGGTTAATGCAGCATATGTGCAGCACCCTACCTGGCCTTTAAAAATGTTTTGGACATTTCATTTATTTTCTTTCTTTTTCTATCCTACCATTTCTTTGCTGTTTTTGTCCACTCTTCTGCCTTCTAGCTCCTTCAGTTTCCTAAACCATGAGAAAAGGTGTCAGAATTCATGTAAGCAACGCTTCCCATTTTCTCCGCCAAAATTTCTGTCATTCAACCAAGAGAAAGCTTCGATACCTAAGAGAGTCAGGAGAACAAGGAAAATGCTTGTATAATAAGCAGAAACCTATGCAACCAGTTGATTTGTAAAGTGCTCTTTTTCTTTATCTTTTCATTCTGTAAACAAACAGTCCTAGAGGCTAATCTGCTTAAAGAGTCCATGGGCCCATCTAGGAAAGAAGACCAGACGATCATATTTCTCCCTGAGATTTAATGTTAGAGAATATTGTTAAGTCAGCATAGTTTTTACAAGCAGAAGTAGGAGCAATATGTAAGCAGAAATTAGAAAAATATGGCCACTGAAATAAAACAAATAGTTAGTATATAGAAGAGCCTGGGGCCAATGACTGGTCCTGATACAAAGCTGGGTCCCGGGGTAGGAGGCAACTCTGGGTTTAAGAGAGGAAATTATTTCACCCAAGCCTCCTAAGGCAGATTAGTACCATGGGGGAGGCACTATGTTTATATGTAAAGAACTGCAACATTGGGAATCTAGGTTATCCTTTCTACCAAGTATGCCACATTAAGAGTAATTCTGAGGGGAAGAAAATAAATGGAAGCTCAGGCCTATTTAAACTTCAAGCATATTTGTTAAACTGGTATAGAACTAAAATGTCTTCCTCTAGTATAAATAAACAAATTTCATAATAAACTCCTTTAATGTCAAGTGTACACTGCATACATCATTTGTTTCTTGATTCAAAATTCTCACATCTTAAAAAAAAGGAGGCGTGGAATAGATGATTTCCAACCACAATTTTTTTTCTCTTGGACTAGTTTGTTGTTAATCTTTTCATGATCTGTAATAACTAAATAATGTGGATTATAAATAAAAGATCAGAGTCACACACTCCTTATATTTCAAAATGAGTTAAATGAAGGCATTTTTGCTTGATAAAACCACTAGTTTGTTTTAAGGACTAGCTTTATGATGTTCTGATTTCAACAGAGGGAATTTTAAATGGCAGACTTGCACCTGATGTTTGAGTTCATATATAGACTTAAAATTTGTAATAATCATGTACTCTGGAAGTGGAAAGAGATTTGAAAAACCATCCAGTCCAACGCCCATATTTTACAAATAAGAAGAATAAAAATGAGGAAAGTTATAAGAACTTCTCCCAAACATGGGACAAGTTTAGGGAAGAACCAAGATTAAAATTCAATTTTAAACCAAGATTAAAACTGAATTATCACCTATTATCTAAGATGTTCCTAAAAAGCTGAATTATTATTTAGTCCCAAAGACACCTGACATATGATTTACAAACTGAACGCAGAATTTGTACGACTACTTCTAAACAGTACAGGATGAAAAGAAAGACTAGATAAATATTATTTTACGGGAAGCTTGGTATGAGAAATGACACACAGATGTACATACTGTTTTTGTACGTTTGTTTTGTTTTCACTGAAGTATATAGCTGATTTACAAAACCTTGTCAATGTCAGGTGTACAGCACAGCAATTCAGTTATATATTACATATTCTTCAGATTCTCTTCCCTTATAGGTTATTACAAGATATTGAGCATAATCCCTTGGGGTATACAGTAGCTCCTTGTTGTTTGACTATTTTATATATAGTTGCGTGTATCTGTTAATCCCAAACTCCTAATTTTTCCCTCTCCCACGCTCTTTCCCCTTTGACAGCCATAAATTTGTTTTCTATGTCTGTGAGTCTTTTCCTGTTTTGGATATAAGTTCATTTGTATCTTTTACTGTTGGTAAGTTGTCTTTCTCAAAACTGCTAAGAACTTAATGTTGAAAATCTGAATATGTATTTTCCTAAGCTTTATTTTGTTACATTTTTATAATGCCTTTAACTGCAAAAGATATGTTTCCACTGGTAAAGTAAGGATACATTTTGTTTAAGTACCATGAATGCTAAAAAGTAAAAAAAAAATTTCAGAATTACTGTTTAGTTATTAACCATATCCTGCGAGAAAGGGGATAGTACCTCTACTTGGCATGTTTCTGGGAAAATTACTAAATATAATATGATTAAAAGACACGCTTCAGGTTCATGGAAAGCTTAAAAACTACCTAAAGGGAAAATTTAAGCAAACAAACAAAAAACTCCAGCTACACTTTAATTCTTCCTTGCTTTCAACAAACATATACTAAATGCTGGGAATAAAACATGCAGTGGGATGGGTGTATTCCGACTTCCACACATTGGAAGGGAAGACATCATAGAAGAGTGAGCCCCAGGAAAGGACAGTTACAGGGTGTTACAGAGCACCAGCGATGCGCCTGCCACCGTGAGCCTGCTAAACAAAGACTGGGGAAGGAAGTGATGGCCTAGGCTCTCCAAAGTCTGCAACAGGTGGAAGGGATGTCTGATGAAAAGAGATGGTTCCACATAGAAGAATCAGTATGTGCAAAGGCTGAGCAGCTTGAGGAAGAGGCCAGAATACTTGTGAAAATGGGAAGGTTCCACCCTGACTCGATTATGTCTACATGGGATGTGGCAGAGGGAGGCTAATACTGAGAAAAAGATCCCTGTGAGCCATAATGGGATTTTCCAGTTTGTTGTCAGAGCAAATGGAAACATTGAAAGGGTTGAAGTTCAAGTTAAACTTGAAAAGATGATCAGCACAAACTAGTGAGAAACAAAACTCAGATGAATAACTGAGCACCGGCTCCGGAGGACTCCTATGTGCTAGAGGACGACAGAAGGTAAGCGATCACTGGAGGTGTAAAGTCTAACAGGAATAACTGGACTTCAGGGGGACTTAAAAGGTACGTGATAGTAAAGACGAATAAGAGGCCTGTAACAGAAACAGGTAACCCATGAATAAAAGCAGGCACCGTTTGTGATACCGAAATAGAGTCGATTTGACAAAAACAATTTTAAGAGAGACAGGATAAATAAGATCCACAGAATCAGCTAAATCACGGAGACAGAAAATAAGAAAGTATAATTTATCTTCAATTTAAAATTTTGATGACTTTTGAGCCATGTCGTATGGGACGGAGGGGATTCCTTCTGAGTCCAGGAAATCCATTCACAGACTATTTCAGAAACTAAGGCTGGAAATGGCAAGGAACTCTGCTAGGCTTGGACGGGAGGTCTGGAAGGGCTCACAGGATGAACGCCGGGGGCCAGTGTGAGTGGGGCACAGCTGTGGACCGTACAAGAGCAGGGCGCCTCTCTGTCCCATCCCTGCTGCATCCCCACTCCCAGCATCATCCCCGCCTTGGGCATGCACATGTCGCTCAGGAGGAAGGTTGGAAGGCGGAGTTAGTCTGTCTACAGAAGGCTGATGCATTTGTTTTTTGTTTTTTTCCGGTACGCGGGCCTCTCACTCTTGTGGCCTCTCCCGTTGCGGAGCACAGGCTCCGGACGCGCAGGCTCAGCGGCCATGGCTCACGGGCCCAGCCGCTCCGCGGCACGTGGGATCCTCCCGGACCGGGGCACGAACCCGCGTCCCCTGCATCGGCAGGCGGACTCTCAACCACTGCGCCACGAGGGAAGCCCATGCATTTGTTTTTGAACATGTTTTTTTTCAGTATGTGTCCAATTACATGAATCTCAAGGTCTGAGGAAGGACTAAAAAAAATGGCAAAAATTGAGATCTTATGAACTACAAGAGCCCCGAGGAAGAGGATATGAAGAAATAAGCATCAAATTTTCCTGTTCACCCTTTAATCTTCTGGACAGAAGGGGTAGGATTAGGAGACATGCTGATGGCAAATGTAATTTCTCTCAAAGTAGTCAAGTTGTTACAGAAAACTGGCACTTCCTCACTGATACATATCAACACAACTTCAATACAATTTTGCATCAGCTGCAAGAGAACTTAATTATTCTTGAATTGCTTTTACAGTAATAACTCGTCATCATTTTCCCTTTATCTTGTTGTCTATTTGATCCTTTCTTTCTGCTTATTAATCTCTCCAAAACTGAAGAAGGTAACAAAGATATAAAAATAAAGATTAAAAAATGCATGATTTCTTTGAGATCTCATAAAATTTTTGATGAGAAATAAGATAAAAATTAATCAATTCTCTACTGACTGGGGGGGGATTATTCTGAAGTAGAAAAATGAGAAAATATTTTAAATAAATGTATTATTTAAAATAACATTAATTATATGTTGTTGGGTAAAGGGTGTAGATTTTTGAATAAGTACATTTCAATTAATACGGTTTTGCCTACAAATTACTCTTTCAAATATGATTTAAAAGCATTTTTTTCTAAAATATGTTTCATTTTCTCTATCCCATCATGTTTGCAGAATTCTTTTCCTTACGTGTAATACAAAAGCCGACTTCAGTTTGGTACTAACAAATTATTACAAATACTAAATTAATAAAATATGAATTAATGAAGGTTTATTATAAATGCTTAACTGAATTTTACCACATTTTAAGTTTTTTCCTATTTCTCACTAGTACCTATAATTGGAAATTTGCTATTTGGTGGAATAAAATCACACGAAAGGTTTGGTTTTTTTTTTTTTTTTTTTTTTGAGGGAGGGAGGGAAGAATGAAGGACTGTGAGAATTAGATAGGAAGGAGACAGTTGACTGGAAAAAAAATGGAGGGGATCAAAGAACAGGTGTACTTTGAGTAACAGAGCGTGAGAGTTGGAGGATAGAAAGCCACAATCATGGAGGCGGGAGTTTGGGTTTGAGATTTCAGAGGTGGAGCAGTTTCTGGTCACGATAAGGTCCAAGGTGTGAATGTAGGGGCAGATGGCTAAACTGGAATGGATGGAAGGTCACTGGAGATGGGGTGTGTTATTAATAATTGGAAACATTCAGAGACAAACCTAAATATCCATCAGCAGGGGCCCAATGAAGTGAAGTATGATACAGCCATATAGTGTTTGGCAAGTTCTTAATGTCATGGGAAAGTGTTTATGATCTAAGCTTAGTTGTAAAATGTACAAAATTACATATAAGGCATATATTGTCACTATGTAAAATATATTTGTGCATAGAGGAAAGGAATAGATGAAGATATACCAAAATGTAAATAATGGAATTTCAGATGACTTTTTTTTTTTTTACTTTATTTTCTACAATGAACTTGTGTTACTCTTTTAATTAAAAACTATTAAAAGTGAAGAGAACTGTTCTGTCTTTCCATTTCTTTCTGGAACTGAATTTCCTCCTTTTGAACTCTAGTTTTTACAGCTAAACTGTATTTGATGCCTTAGGTAACCTTTATTAAGCATAGTTTTACTCACTAGGCATGATTCTTTACACACTCCAGTTCTCACCTCCACTCTGTAAAGTAATTATTTTTCCAGTCTACAAACAGTATAACTGAAGCTCAGAAACACTACATAATTTGTCTGAGGTCACACAGCTCTTAAATGGCAAAGTCAGGATTTGAACCCAGGACTGTGTGATATCAAAGCTGATTTTTCTCACATTACTCCTTCTCCCCACCCCACTGCCTCCCACGAATCTGGTACTTGAAGGCCTTTTAGCTCCCCTTTTTTTTTTTTTTCCGGTACGCGGGCCTCTCACTCTTGTGGCCTCTCCCGTTGCGGAGCACAGGCTCCGGACGCGCAGGCTCAGCGGCCATGGCTCACGGGCCCAGCCGCTCCGCGGCACGTGGGATCCTCCCGGACCGGGGCACGAACCCGCGTCCCCTGCATCGGCAGGCGGACTCTCAACCACTGCGCCACGAGGGAAGCCCATGCATTTGTTTTTGAACATGTTTTTTTTCAGTATGTGTCCAATTACATGAATCTCAAGGTCTGAGGAAGGACTAAAAAAAATGGCAAAAATTGAGATCTTATGAACTACAAGAGCCCCGAGGAAGAGGATATGAAGAAATAAGCATCAAATTTTCCTGTTCACCCTTTAATCTTCTGGACAGAAGGGGTAGGATTAGGAGACATGCTGATGGCAAATGTAATTTCTCTCAAAGTAGTCAAGTTGTTACAGAAAACTGGCACTTCCTCACTGATACATATCAACACAACTTCAATACAATTTTGCATCAGCTGCAAGAGAACTTAATTATTCTTGAATTGCTTTTACAGTAATAACTCGTCATCATTTTCCCTTTATCTTGTTGTCTATTTGATCCTTTCTTTCTGCTTATTAATCTCTCCAAAACTGAAGAAGGTAACAAAGATATAAAAATAAAGATTAAAAAATGCATGATTTCTTTGAGATCTCATAAAATTTTTGATGAGAAATAAGATAAAAATTAATCAATTCTCTACTGACTGGGGGGGGATTATTCTGAAGTAGAAAAATGAGAAAATATTTTAAATAAATGTATTATTTAAAATAACATTAATTATATGTTGTTGGGTAAAGGGTGTAGATTTTTGAATAAGTACATTTCAATTAATACGGTTTTGCCTACAAATTACTCTTTCAAATATGATTTAAAAGCATTTTTTTCTAAAATATGTTTCATTTTCTCTATCCCATCATGTTTGCAGAATTCTTTTCCTTACGTGTAATACAAAAGCCGACTTCAGTTTGGTACTAACAAATTATTACAAATACTAAATTAATAAAATATGAATTAATGAAGGTTTATTATAAATGCTTAACTGAATTTTACCACATTTTAAGTTTTTTCCTATTTCTCACTAGTACCTATAATTGGAAATTTGCTATTTGGTGGAATAAAATCACACGAAAGGTTTGGTTTTTTTTTTTTTTTTTTTTTTTTACTATATATATACCTTTTGTGTGTGTGTGTGTGTGTGTGTGTGTGCGTGCTGTTAACGCACATTTCAGCAACAAAGAGTTTAGCAAAATTCTGATGGTCCTCTACTTGTATTTAAATTGAAAATTTAACAACTACAGAAAAGCAGAAACTATTTCTGAGTGTTGAGCAACTTCTATCATAAACAACTCTCCTACTGTTACAAAGAAATACATCAATAATAAAGAGGTTTACGGCATTTGATGGGACAGGTATCCTTTAATTTTTTAAATTAGTCTCCTTTTAAAGACTGAGTGCCTTTGAAACAGGAATTGTGACACAACCAAACACTCCATTAGCCTCTGTTTAAACAGAGAATGAAGATTGAGGGAGTCACATTTTCCTTCTCCTAATGACTCTGCTTCCACATAACCGGGTCTTATTTCATTTACACAACGGCTGCCAAGCCTTCAAGGGCACTTTCTACTGATTTTATGTTTAATTTTTTGCCAGAAAAATGGTATTTTTCTGGAAGTAACAACACATCCTCTTCCAATCCAGTTGTTCTCTGAAACATTTCATTTCCAAATTCATCAGCATCTTTTAGCACACCAGTCAAAGCAGTTTAAATTATTTACCTTAACATATCCCTTTACTCATAACCTACCTCAGAAAAAATAAAACTCAATGAAAAGGTTGATTAATAATACTGAAGGGACTCATAGAGATGAATATGTATATCTTAAAATAATTCAGTCAATTCAACTTTGTCAATCCTAGGTTTCTGCAATTTTAACAACTGTATAAATTATTTTTTTTAATTCTCTCAAGAAATCAACAAACCAAGGGAGTCAAGAGAGCAAAACTAATTTTAAAATATTTGATTAAGTAAATCAGAAGAAATATCAATAAGAAAATCATAAAAGCTAAAATGCAGGATAATATTTCAGAATTTACAATAAAGTTTTCATGAAATTTATTTCATTTTCATATAAGAACAAACATAAGCATTGTAAACAGTGATGACTTTTTTCTCTTGTTAAACGTTTTTGCTTTCCATTCTCTCCTTAACACCATATTTTTGACCCAATCTCATCATTGTCACAAAAAGTATATTTTTAACCATCAATTTTGCTTAACATAAAAGAGCCATCCTTAATTGCTACTTTTAAAAGGTGATATAAACAATATGGTATTAGGGGGCTATCATCATTCAATTCAGTAATTCATAAGAAATGGCCCCCATGTGCAAAAGACGGACAGAGGATATAGTGGCTTGTGAAACAGAGTTACATATGATACAAACTCCCTCAAGTTCAGTGTCTAATGGAGGTGTATAGTTGAGCAGCCTTAGAGAAGAGTGGCAATCCGTCCTAACGCGAGTACCAAGAACGTAAGCTACTTAAGAACAAACTAATATTCTTGTGATAGTGCCACTGTCAGACTAATCGTTTCAGATCAGAAAGGAAAATAGACTGCCACCTATAAAGATGAATTTATTTTTTCTTTTCCGCAGTTCCTCCCACCATAAGTCCCCATTCTTTATCATCTACAGAATCTAACGTGATGATAGCCTGAGGTGTTATCAGCGCAGTTTTTCAATGATACTTAGCTCACACAAAGACTAGGCAGATAATGTATTATTATTTGAGATCAGAATTTGCCTGGAGGTTGTGTGATGTTGCTAATGTGATTTCTGCTTTTTAAAGAAGCATTTTCTACCCATCAGTTACAAGGTTTTTTTTTAATTAGGTTTTTTACATTTTAAAGGTCTTTGATAATAAATCATCCACAGCATGTCTACTGCCAACCACAGGTGCCATCTCTCTCAGCGCTGTTTTAAACATACTTTATAATTAATCACACAATTAACTGCTTTTAGGAAACAGTTTTGTTTCCATACCCTGTCAATTATTTCACCTTCTAAATATATGCATGGTTCATGAAAAATACAGTGTGGAATGCACGGTGTAAAAAAATCATGGAGTATTATAAATGCAAAGGCTAGATATAATCAAATTAATCTCAGTGATGGTCAGGCATATGTTCAAATATGTTTCCTCTCCTTTAGTCCATCAATTTCTAAACCTATTATTCAAGAGCCAACTCAAAGTTCATTTCCTCCACGGAGTAATACTATTACTTGTGGAAAAGTTAACTAACACACTAAGGAAATAAGGTGTTCTAGGGCTAGGCAACAGAATATAAACAATGTAGATCCCGACTTCAAGAAGCCCCGTCTAGATAGAAACAGATGACTACAAAACAAAATTGCAAGTTCATTAATAGACACATGCAAAAGTTAGTGTGGAAATAAAGAAAATGGTCCTTATTTTGTTCTGGAAGTCAAGGAAGGCTTTCTGGAAGCAGAGAGGTATCAGTTAGAAGGAGCAGGTATTGGTCAGGTGGTTGGTTGGCTGGGGACATTGAGAGTGACCCGAGTTACAGGGAAACAGCAGGGGGTAGGTGTCCCAAGAGGAAGTGGTAGCAGGAGCAAAGGAACAGAGTGAGGAACAGCATGGGCGGTAGGAGCGCCACAAGCAGCCTGCATCACTGATGAAAAGGAGGGAAACCAGGAACGAGGAAGCAGTGGGTGAAGAGCCTGCGATGTGTGTGCACTGAGGCTTGATCAGCAGGACCTCGCAAATTACATTTAGGAGTCTGGAATTCACCTCAGGGGCAGTGGAAACCATCCAAAGGTTCTGAGCAGGAAAGAAAAATCCCAGGTTTGTGTGTATGTATTTTGTCTTGATTTGTCTTTTTTAATATATTTGTTTTAACCCCTGGAGGCTACTGGAATAATGTCTTTATGAAGTATGGGTCTAAGGAAAGTAAGGGTATGGATGCATTATTTCAGCATAGTGATAATGAGCACAAAAATAAGGGTATTTTGAAGGGATGGAGACATTTGGGGGAGGACAACATGTTCAAGAAATACTGGGGAAGCGAGAGTGGATACACGTATATATAAAACTGATTCACTGTGCTGTACACCTGAAACTAACACAACACTGTAAATCAGCTAGACTCCAATAAAAATTTTAAAAAAGAAATACTGGGCAAGTAAAATGACAAGATAAGGCGCTGTTTCAGAACGGGGATCAAAGAGACGTCAAAGACCATATGGTTCAACATGTGGCCCCAGTGAGCATTCCAACGCCACCCTTCCTAAGTGACTTTTGGCAAATTATCAATATTTAACACATTTCAATTTACGTACCAAAACTATAAAATGGAAATGAAGTGCCATCAGCCTCATAAACTGTTAATATTAGTTGAAATGTTCCACATAAAGTACCCACACAGTGTGAGGCACATACTATGAACTCAATAAAAGCTAGTCAGCTATTAGTAATTAATACTATCAGGAATTGCATATAGATATTAGTACTGCTGACTGAAAAAGAAGAAAATAGAAGGAGTGATCAGTTTAGGAGAAAAAAAAAGATGGGTTCAATTTTGGAAATTCCTACATAGGAACTATGGTAGCTTCCTACAGAGGTAACTATGTAGGAAGACATCTATGTGGAAATGCCAAGATATTACAGTACCCATCCAATCCCAGGAAAAGTATGATGGTTGAGAAAATCAATATGACAGCTATGGAACCACAAAAGAATGTGGAGCAATAAAATTTAAGATAAAAGAAAAATGATAAGCTCTAAGGAGTGAGAGTAGAAACGGGAGGGGTGTCAGGCTCACTTGGACGGTAGAGGGTCACAGATGCCACATGGGCACAGGGAGTCTGAGGAAGGACAGAGAGGCTTAGCAGAGATGAAAGAGTCAAAATAAAGTCCAGCAAGACAACTGAAGGTGCTCAGCGGATGCAGCACATAGGATTCTAACAACCTCCTATTTGCTAGTGAAGTCAGTCAGAAAGAGAGAAACATACACCATAAGCTAGCACGTATATATGGAATCTAAAAAGAAAAAAAAAAATGCTTCTGAAGAACCTAGGGACAGGAGAGGAATAAAGATGCCGACGTAGAGAATGGACTTGAGGACACGGGGAGGGGGAAGGGTAAGCTGGGACGAAGTGCGAGAGTGGCGTGGACATATACGCTACCAAATGCAAAACAGATAGCTAGTGGGAAGCAGCCGCATAGCACAGGGAGATCAGCTCGGTGCTTTGTGACCGCCTGGAGGGATGGGATAGGGAGGGTGGGAGGGAGACGCTAGAGGGAGGAGATATGGGGATATATGTATACGTATAGCTGATTCACTTTGTTATACAGCAGAAACTAACACACCGATGTAAAGCAATTGTACTCCAATCAAGATGTTAAAAAAAAAAAACAATTGTGTGGGCCAAGGACCTGAGGCCAGAAGGAGGCAGGCTGAGCAGGAATCCGAGTTGAAAGGTTAGAGCAATGATTGCAAATTGCTCTTCCAAGAAATTTCATGAAAGCAGCAAAGAGAAGAACAGATGAGGGGAGACTGGTGGAAGGGAAGCTTTGTGCGTGTAGGCGCACATGTGTGCCAGAGTACGGTAGCTATGTCTGTTTTTAATTATTGCAGAGTGGAGATCATTTGGAGAAATAGCTCTTAGAGAGGAAATGACTGGTGACACAAGACAGAGAAGGGATGAACTGGGCGAGGCCTTGGAGGAAGCAATAGAGGTTTGTGTTAATTGTGTGGGTAAATGATTTGGCTTTGAAGCAGCTTTCATCTCCTGAACCTAAAAGGAAATAGATTAGAAAGGTATAGATGGACATAGGTTTGTAAATATTTTGGAGGATAAAATGAAAAAAAAAAATTCCAGATGCTTGAAATTTTCTCGATAAATGACAGAAAAAAAGTCATCTGCCAGGGGGCCAGGAGATCGGAATTTGAGAAGACTGGTGAAGGTATGAGATCACTGGAAGCAGAAAGAGAATGTGAGTTGACAAAGGACAATAAATGGCTTGAAAAGTATCTACAGATGTCTTGCTGTAACTCAGACAATGGATTTCTCATGGATCTCACGTGCACAACAGTGGGACTTTTTCCAAACAGATTCATGTCTGGGTGTAAGAATATAAACAGTGAACGCTGGTATTGATGCCAAGTTACTGGATAAGAATATATAGAACATTGTAGAACATCAAACAATTGGATGAAATAGTCATGATTATCAAATATGGGGTCCAGGCTCTAGAGAATGAAGGGTTCTGGAGAGACTAATAGAACAGAAAAAACAAAGCACTCCAGGGACTGCAGAGTTCAACAGGGTTTACTAGAAAGACCCCCTTCTCCATTCAAACTCCTGGCTCCCTGACTCTGGTAAAAGTTCACATACGTAACAGTTCACTGCTGTGGCCACTGGGGTTGACATCTCAGCCAGGCTGGGTCAACCATACACCTGTACCTGGTCACTCTGTTCAGGCTGGGTCTTCCTATTCCCTAAGCAGGTCCTTCCTGGGATTTATCTAGCTGAAGCTGGTGAGAAAAGTCTTCCTTTTCCTTTGGTGGAATTCTGAGTATGTAAGTTCAACCTCATGAGGGAATCAAGGCAATGTTACAAGAAAGGTAGGTGTGAGAGAAAGGAGGAGACAGAGGAAGGGAGTGAGATGGGAGAGAGGAGAGAGAGGACGGCGACGATGATATTATGGCTGTTTGGGCTTCAAACGATCATTGTGAAAAAAAACACACACAATGAAGGACTAACACAATGATGCATAGTCCCAAACCACAGCTTTCTGAGCAGATGCGTCTTGACATGCATGCACTTTTTCGAAGAGCTAAGTCTTTATTTGTAGTTTAATAAAGGTAACTGAATGAAAATTAAGCTAGTTGAATTATCCTATATATCTGAACACTTTGGCAAAGTATCCTGAAGAAGACGAGGGCAGCAAGCAGCAATATCTGCTCCCAAAAATTTTTTTTTAAAAAACTTTTTTTCCAGTTAAATGATTCTTTTGCTGCATTTTTGTTTTTTTACATTATCCAGAAGTTACATACTAAATTGAGCTCATATCAAATTAAGCTCAAAGCAGTCAAGTTTTAAAAATTGTCTATCTGCTCTAATTCAACTATGAATGAACATTCAGTAGAGCAGCTAAAAGAGGTAATAAGAGAATGCTTTCATTTGGCTGTAGCCGAAGTTACCAATTTTTTTTTTTTTACATTAGTCTTATATAGATCATTCTATAAAAGTTCGCTTTAGAACTTATAAGAATGATTGGAATTAATAATTTCTGGAGCAAATAAGCCAATTCATCAAATACTCATCAGGTAAAAACTGTTCAAGTATTTACTGATTGCTTACTATATGCTAGTTAATCTATTTATATCAATATGTCAACAGATTACAACTCTCACACACAAGAGTAATATAAACAGATAGAATTCATCTTTGCCAAATTTATGGGCCTCAAAACCATATTAAGACTTACTTGGAAAAAAAAAAAAAAAAAAAAAAAAGACTTACTTGAGGGACTTCCCTGGTGGCTCAGTGGTTAAGAATCCGCCTGCCAATGCAGGGGACATGGGTTCAAGCCCTGGTCTGGGAAGATCCCACATGCCGCGGAGCAACTAAGCCCGTGCGCCACAACTACTGAGCCTGCACTCTAGAGCCCGCGTGCCACAACTACTGAGCCCATGTGCCACAACTACTGAGCCTGTGCTCTAGAGCCCACGAGCCACAACTACTGAGCCCATGAGCCTACAGCCCATGCTCCACAACAAGAGAAGCCACCGCAGTGAGAAGCCCAAGCACCGCAAAGAACAGCAGCCCCTGCTCGCCACAACTAGAGAAAGCCTGTGCACAGCAACGAAGACCCAATGCAGCCAAAAAGAAAAAAAAAAAGATTTACTTGAAAACTTTAATATCTGAAGAAGAGGAGCCGTTAATTTAGCAGGTTCTACCATGTGGTTACGTTTACCCTTTATTTATAGCTCAGGCTCATTTCCCTATCCAGGCTGAAGTATGAGATTAATTCCCCCAGATCACTCACTTGCAAAATTTCTCAACTTCTGAACAACTTAGTCTAAATACCACTCCGTCTTGGCAAAACCTCCCTTCGGGATCAAGCCTTTGTTCCTCCAGGAGAGCTGCGGCTTTCAGCCTTAGCCAGACCCACCACCATCATCTCTCTTGAATTGCTCAGACATGTCATGCATGAGACTAGTTAGATTTCCAGCACAGTGAGTGAAGATGGAGAACAGTGGCCAGGACCGAGGCCTGGGGCATTCCCACCTCCAGACATCAGGAGAAGAGATGTATCAAGTCAGGAGTGAGCAGTGAGACAGGAAGAAAACACCCAGGTCAGATGCTGCAGGTGAGTCAATGAAGATGGGCACTGAGAATTGACATTAGACTAAGCAGCATGGTGGCTGCTGCTGATTCTAACACGAGCAGTTTAAACAGAGAGACGTGGCAAAACCTGACGGCAGTGGGCAAAATATAAAACAAGAGCAGATTAATTGATAATCTTGTCTAAAGAGAACTCACTCAAGGGGTTTTGCTGCAAAGAGGAACAAAGAAATCAGGGTAGTAACTGGTGGAGGAAGTGATGCTAAGAAAAGATTTCTTTCAAATGGAAGAACTAAGAGCTGGTAGGAATGACAGAGTAGAGAAGAAAATGTGATAGTGAGGTAGAGAGGGCAGAGAATTGCTTATTGATGGCCTTGAGTATGTAACAGAAGATGGAATTTGGTACAAGTAGCACTTGTGGAATGAATGGAAGAATGAATGAGTGAATAAATGAATGGATCATGTAAAGGCTTTTAATATTTACAATAACTATATTAAAATATTTATAACTAAGCCAAATTAAATAATACTCCATTCATAGAGTCTTAAAGAAATAGTAAAAGAAAAATAGAGCATGTTATACAAATATTAAATCAATAAGATTTTGGTGAGTACCTATTACAGAATGAGTAATGTCTGACATTATAAAAGTCAAAGACATGTTTGTTACCCTTGAAGTATGTAATACATAGTACAGAAAAATGTAGCATGTGTAATCAACAAATTTATTTGTTATTTAGTATTTAAAATGTTATTTGTTATATTAACTATTGATATTAAATATAATTAAACTGTTATTCTTACTTTTTTTTTTTTTTCTGGTACGCGGGCCTCTCACTGTTGTGGCCTCTCCCGTTGTGGAGCACAGGCTCCGGACGTGCAGGCTCAGTGGCCATGGCTCACGGGCCCAGCCGCTCCGCGGCATGTGGGATCTTCCCGGACCGGGGCACGAACCCGTGTCCCCTGCATCGGCAGGTGGACTTTCAACCACTGCGCCACCAGGGAAGCCCTATTATTACTTTTTGACAGATGCAAATAGGACTGTTAAGCTACTCTAGGAGAACCTAATCGTCTTTCCTTAGTCAGCTTCATGTACAGCCAGGTCTCACACTGGTCTTAACATTCTGGAAATTTTCCTCTTTTGCCTAGTGTTCACCCTGGGATTAGGACTCATTGCCCTAAGGACCATATTATTAGGGGTGTTCTTTTATTCTTCCAAGGCAATCTAGTGCCCAGGACACCAATTTTTCTTTATTGTTGGTTTCCTTTTCCATTTTCCTACCACAGACTTTCCGCATACAATTTTATCATCTTAGTGTCACTAATGGTTCAGAGCTCAGGCTCAGAGCCAGGCTGGCTAGGGTCTCAGACGCTACCTGTGGAGACATCTGTGCATGTATTAACCTCCCTGTGCTTTAGCTTGTTCGTCTGTAAAATGAAGCTGATAGCACATAACTCATAGAGCCTTTGTGAAGATTAAATGAGTCAATATATGGGGAGTAAGAGAGGCATGTGTGGCAACAGTACGTACTCACTGAATTGCAATCAATTATATTTGATCATCAGCTCTCTGTGAACTGGGACTCAGACACCTACAAGATGTGCCAATGAAACAAGAGAACGGCCCTAGGTTTGCCTCAGTCCTAGGTGGAAAAAGTGACTATCGTATCCAAACCACACAGCCAGTGTAAAAAACTGGGATTCAAATCTAAGGCTATTTACAACTGCCTATGAAAATACCCAAGCCTATATCATACTTTTCATATCAACTTTTGGGACTCACACACTCTCAGGGTCTGCACTGCGGCAAGTGCTTCGAGGATTCCTAAACCACACACCTACCTCCTATAGTGCTCTGCTCCGAGACCCAGGTTCACTTCCAAATGTCTTTCTCAATGTCTCCACTTTGGATGCCCTGCTGGAGTATCCAGTAAAATACATCTGGAGCCAACCTCGTATTCTCACTACCCACATTCCCTACTTCCCAACCAAGGAGTCCGACTTGTAATACCTATTTTTCCCACCAGTGCTACAATCTTTCTCCACGTCATCTCATTTAACTCTTAAAACAACTTTGCGAGCTATTATTAGTCCCGTTTTGCAGATGAGGAAAATGAAGTTCAGGAAGCCTCAACCACAGCACAGAATACCACACAGCCAGTAAAATAGTATTTCAAAAGCAAGGTTAATTTTGTGGGTAAAACTCTCAAAAATTGTTAAGTGAGGTGTAACAACCAAATTTCTAATTTTTTAAAATAGTGTGGATATACTATATGATACATATATGCAAATAGTAAATATACAGTATATATACGTGTGTGTGTCTTAAAAACTGGAAGACACTACATCAAACTGCTAACAGCGATACTCTTCTCTGGTTGGAAGGAGATTTTTGAAATTTGATTTGGGGCATCAATACTTGTCTACTCCAGCTGATAATAAAGAAAAAGTGAAGACAGACTTTTAGGGGTTATAAAAGGACTGTGCAGAAGGTAACAGGGAGCACTGCAGACAAGTGGGGTGACAGCGACAAGAGCCAGCAGCTAATTATGGGAACACAGGCAGGGAACCAGAGAATCAGTGTAAGGATCAGAAGTGGGAAGAGAAAGGATGCTTGAGTATCTGAAGAATGACTAACACAGAAAATGAGTTCATCTCTTCATGGTAAGCCTAACAGATGAGAATTTTCTCTGACGCCTATTTCTGATGCCTAATTGAAAGAATATTCTCCACACTACTTACTAAAATACTGCTGTTGCTGTATTTTGCTCACAACAACTGCCCACATTGAAATGCCCTCCCTGTCAATGTAAAGCTCACTTTGAACTTGTGACTCAGGCTCCCCACTTTCTCCAGCTGGTCCAGCTGACTGGGATTTTTTTCACTTTTGAATGGCTATCACTTTTATCTGGTCAACTTTGCTGATGTTAATTACATAATGATTCTACTGACATACAAATATTGCAATGCATATCTTATCCTGACAACTATATTGTAAGTTTCTTAATTGTTAGTACCGTACCTTATGTTTTTATGTCATTGCATAAAGCTTTTAATGTAGTGTCTTACATGTAGATCTATTCAATAAGCATTTGCTAATTAATGCACCGAATTTTAGATGCACAAGAAGTCTTCACAAGTAAAAATATCAGCAGAAATAAAGACCTGGTTATGATCTCTACAAATTATTTCAATATAATTAATGTGTATGAATTTAAAATAAAACTTTCAAGTGTTAGTGTTGAGATTTCCATATAATGAATCAAGAAAATTCAACCTAATGTTTCCCTTAGTAACCAAAATTTATTTCTTTATGCACATATAATATCCCATTGCTATTAATATACAGTTAAGCTTTATATATAAGTATATATGTAATAAATAATCCTGACAATAAAAAATATAGACTACTACCATAATGCCTAAAATTATGGTACACAGGAGAGCTTTCTACCTCTACTTTAAAATTAAGAATATTTTTGAGAATTTCCCAAAAGTGGCTCTCTAGAGTTACACATTCATGTATATGCCATATGACCATCTGTGTTCACCACTTCTTTCTACTTGTTCAAGTCCTCCCCTGGCAATAATTTTCCCACATATTCTTCTATGATTACCTTAGCCTTTTCATATCTCTTAGACTTTAACTTCTAAAACTCTCAGGAATTATACTTACCATATATTTATTGAATTTTCTATAACATAGTATTTTTAAATCAATTACTACAAACATTTCTCACAATAAGTTAGTGATTTGTAAAAGGGAAGTGTTCTCATACTAATTTTAATTGGGGACAATGAATTCAGTGCAAATGTTAAAAGACACACATCAAAGGACTGCTAAGAGAGTAACCACGTTCACATTTTCTGATTCTTAATTTAATGTTGTCTGTATTTACCAACAAGGTCTTGAGAGTCTTAGAACAGATCATTTTATATTCTTATAGTGTCATTAACATTTTCACCTAGGTGCTTTAATTTTCAAACCAAAGTAAACACCTCTAGAGGTCAGAGATTTTATTTGAACCTTTTGGTTTCCACAAGTTAGCAGACTAGCAAATGAATAGCAGTCACTTGGGAAATATGTGTTGTTCTTGAAAATGTTGATAATCATTTCCAAATATTTATGATGGCTCATCCAAAAGCAAAACAACAACAGCAACAAAGCCTCCCTCAGTACTAGAGGTCAATTTCTAAAATAAATGTCATATCAATACTTTATTTATTACATTTTAAAATTCAAAAAAGCTCACGTATATGGGAAAAAAGGAAATTATTCATACTAGTATGCCTCAGAGTAGTCTCTGTGTTACATGATTTGTTTCTTTAAAATAGGGATTGTTGGGTGAGGGAGATGTCATAGGGATTCACATTTTTATGAATTTCTAGTAGGTCATTCTCATGCCCACTAAATTTCAAGGACTCACTTCTACACGTTTATGGGTAGAAAATTCCATATCATCTTTCAATTTGCTTCCTAAAATGACTAAATGACATTAACACATGGAGTCATTTTATTGCTTAATTTTTTTCAGAATTTAAGAATTTTACTCATTAAAAATCTGATAAAAATCTTAAAGTAGCTAAAAATCTTAGTTAAAAAACTTATATTAAAAGTTGTAATTCTAAAACTCTATGTTCAGTTATTCAGGAGAGGTGCAAGTATTTGTATTCCCAATAGGATTTTTTCCCCTAGAAATACAAAGGAAATACACCTTCTGATACTGCATTTTACATTTAATCTATTATGCTTTTGATCATTATCATTACAAACTGGGCAAATCATTTTTCAGCTTAAAAATCTGTATGGGTCTAAATTCATCTCGACGGAGGTAACAAGGTACACACTAAAGTTCGATCTGTTTTTGTGACAAAAATATATCCTATCCTCTCACAAAAATAACTGAAAGGATATCTTCTTTAACTTTTAAAGATAATTTACATTTGAGCAAAGAATGTGTACACTGAAACTACAGACCTGAGCTCAGTTTAGCAAGATTATAGACACATATATGAAGGGTCTGTTAACACTTAATCATACAGCACTAACTTCGCTATAGTTATAAATAACATTTCTCTTATTTAGATGTTATATTCAGAAAATTACCTCTTTTCAGAGAAACATCTATACTGAATTAAAATAATTCGAAGAGGTTTTCTTTGGAGAAATAATGCAAACACTGGGAAAATGTTCTTTTTGGGGGGGCAGATGTTAGCATTTGTAGACACATTAAAAAATGAATTACCTTTATTCACTTCTGTCACAAACATGTAGTCAAATTATCTCTACTAAATTCCTCCTGTGACTGGTATAACAAAATATTAAGGCCTGCAGTTGGCATGTCTTCTGGATGCTGAGGCAGTTAAAAAGTATAAATGATTAAAAGACGAATCAATATAATCTGCATAATCAATAGGATCTAGGATACCAGACCCTTGCACGTTTTAGTCCCTGTGTACAGAGGAAGACAGAAGGAAGAAAAAGAACGCAAATGCCTTGACCCTAATTGTGCACAGTTCAAAGCATATGTCCTATAAAATGACTATATCATCCAGATTCAAGACTTCGTCTCTTTATACACTAAATTCTAAAGTCACATATTATGAAATATATATCAAGTTCCAAGAACACATGGTGACTGCAAAGGTCAATTAAGATAACCTTTAAGATACTTTCTGGAATAACTGATTAACGTCAGCTAATGTAAGAATAAAGTGTCACTGAACGCGTGATTCTAGCACTAGTGAGAAAACGTTTCATGTTACTGTCTATGTAAAACAGCATACTTTTAGAGAAAATTTAAAAGTTTTCTATGGGATGGTAAATTGTTTTATACTTCAAAACTGACAATCTATTCCATCGCCTCTGTTAAGGCTGACCTACATAGGTTAGAACATGAGTAGATATCCTATTTATAACGTTGGGTAAAAAAATCAAGGATAACAAAGCATCTGATGAAAATGTTTGCTATTATACTTATGCAAAACCAAAGTTAGCTGAATGCATGAGATAAAGACTTCTAACTGCATTCCATAGGTGATGGAAAGACCAGGAAGGTCATTCAACCCCCAAAATCTACCATAACTGAGTGTCCAATGCCTAAAACGACTTCCCTAATTCTTCCTGAATATTCCTTAATTAAATGAAAATACTAATAGAATTACCTTATAATCAGGTATCCAGATCTCAATGTGAGTTTTTTGAATATATTTTCCAGTCTGGCAGCCCTGAGAACAGTCTTCTGAGGAAAAGAAGACGACAGTATAAAGGAATAAGGCAGGAATGTGTTTCTCTTGGACAAGGCACAGTGTCAGTGGGCCCTGAGAATTATATTACAGAGCTGAGTTCTGGGAATATTAGTTTCCCTCATAAATTTGTTTTTTGAGGTCTCATTTTCTATTCTCTAAGGGTCCTGCAATCTCTTGGAGGGCTTAACATCTCTGCAGGCGAGAGAAAAAAATACTAGCTTGTTGAAATATTTTGATATTTTTGATCTTTTCTACATGGGAGGAAACTCTGTGAGTAAGCAAGTGCTGTAGCTGTTATAGGTTATTACTACTCTGCTCTCAATAGTGGCCAAGAACTGACTACTGTCCGGGACCACAATATAAAATCACACCATAAGGTATCAGTTTACAGTCCTCTCCAAATCTTAAAATATGAGTTCCTCAGGGCTTCCCTGGTGGCACAGTGGTTGAGAGTCCGCCTGCTAATACAGGGGACACGGGTTCGTGCCCCGGTCCGGGAGGATCCCGCATGCCGCGGAGCGGCTGGGCCCGTGAGCCATGGCCGCTGAGCCTGCGCGTCCGGAGCCTGTGCTCCGCAACGGGAGAGGCCACACAGTGAGAGGCCCACATAC
>NW_006797873.1:665822-671302 GCF_000442215.2 Lipotes vexillifer | reverse complement strand
GCTGCACAATGGGAGAGGCCACAAAAGTGAGAGGCCCACAAACCAAAAAAAAAAAAAAAAAAAAAAGAAGCCATTGCTAGGAGGGAATCTAATGGGGGCCCTAAGAAAGGAGAGATACATCTCTGACCCAAAAGAAATATGAACACTATTTTCAACCACTTAAACACAGCATGATAAATTTGATCATTAGACAATTATGAAATTCTGTTGACTCATATATCATATACAAAATAAGTAAAATATTTGTTGTTCTAAGTAGTTAAGCAAGGAACATCTGTTTAAAAATGTCATAATTTGGACTTCCCTAAAAGTGTTGCTAAATGGTCAGATAATCAATGATATTGAAAAGTTTCAAATGCCTCATCCTTTTCTCAAACTGTGAACCAATTAAGCAAGATATTAAAAGCAATATCAGAATTACTCACATCCCTCGTGGAATCCTGCTTACGGCACAACCGCAGGGAACGCCATGCTGCACCGAAAAGACACCCCTCCAAGATGGAGGAATTTATACCCCCAAGCTGCTGGTGAGGCTGCCCTGGGCCTATCAGCTTTCTCCTGAAATTGCCTTCAGCTGAAGAGCTGCCTCTTTTAAGGCAGGAAAACCTGCATCCAATGATGGTCAATAAGGAAGGATCAAGGCCTGGTTTGCTCACTCCCAACTTAGAACAACTTGGAAGGGCAGCATCAAACTCGCTTATGAGATCGGCTGACACCTTCTAAGGACTTCATCGCAGCCTGAAGTCTCTCTCTGTCCAATCTTGCGGCCTTTCCTTTTCCACAGGTGTGGGTGCTGATTGACTGGGCTTTCTCAAGCTAATTATAGGGCCTGCCCTCCAGGGAATTTGACCAGCAACACTTACGGATGTTCACCTAAAACTGCAGGGTTTAAAATCCTGATAGTTTGCATTCTATTTCACAGATATCCAAATAATTGTAGCTTGATGAAAAGCTGGATGAACAACTGAGAGAGAGTTCGAAACATTTTCCAAGGCAACTTTCTAAAGACACTTTCAAAACCATAGGCATGAAGGGGTAAAAATCTGAATTATTTCCAGATGCTGGCAATTAAGAATAGTGTGATTACTATCTTGGTACAAAGCCAAATTTCATTAACTTTAGGAGGTAAAGGAAAATTTCAAGGAGATGTGGGAATAAGTTGAGAAATATGATTATTTTTGATAGCGCAGCAACTGGGTGAAAGCAATCATTTCTCAACGTCCCAATTAAATTATTCTGCAGAGGGGCTTCCCTGGTGGCGCAGTGGTTGAGAATCCGCCTGCCAATGCAGGGGACACAGGTTCGAGCCCTGGTCCGGGAAGATCCCACATGCCGCGGAACAACTAAGCCCGTACGCCTCAGCTACTGAGCCTGCGCTCTAGAGCCCGTGAGCCACAACTACTGAGCCCATGCACCACAACTACTGAAGCCAGCGTGCCTAGAGCCCGTGCTCCGCAGCAAGAGAAGCCACCGCAATGAGAAGCCCGCGCACCCCAACGAAGAGTAACCCCCGCTCGCCGCAACTAGAGAAAGCCCGCACGCAGCAACGAAGACCCAATGCAGCCAAAAATAAAAACATATATAAATAAATAAATAAAATTTAAAAAATAAATTAAAATGTCATAACTAGTAACTGTCTATATGATCTGTATAGTTCAAATTTAAACAAAATTCATGTTAATATTTTTGTATATTTTTTCAAATTTATGTAAGCTCTAATATGCAAATATCAGTTTCAAAATAACATAGTAAGCGTTAACCATTCAGTTAGAAAATCTGAAGGAAGGAAACCAGAGTGAAAATAAAGATAATTTTCCTTTTTCTTTTTTCTTAAAACACATATAATAAACAAGTATGGCTGTTTAAAAATAGTTTAAAAATTACTCCTCACATCTTACTGAAGTTAAGTACCACAGAAAGAAATTAAAGTATATATATATGGAGTTCCAATATTTCAAAAATTTTTAAATTTAACTTTTAATTAGATTAGCATACTTTGGGCACAAATGCCTAGTTTACTAGTTCCAAGAATTTGGGAAATCTGCCACCAAAAAGTAAAACTAACAAAGTTAAGCAGAAAAAACTAAAATGATGTTGCATATCTTGTTTCAAACCTGGATATAAACAAAATACTTTATGTGTTAATCTACTTAAATATTTATTATTTTAACTATAAATAATAAATCTATCATCTCATAAAAATACATATGCTCTTCACTCTTCACAGGAATAGGCAGCGCATTCTATTTTCTAAATAATTTATTCTCTGTTAATCAGATAGAAATAAAGGTAACCTCATATCCACCTTGTACTAAAAATAAATAGTACCTGATCTACACTTTGCAATATTCTTAATCAGCTTCAAGCGATAAGTAGCTCAGGAAAGAAACATTATAATTTATTGCAATGTTTATTATGCAGTCCGATGGTTTTCATCACAAAGGTCTAAAATACTTTCATCTTCACAGAAAAATATAAAATGTCCTTTGAAATCAAACAGACCTTCCAAAGACATCAGTCTATTGTGAAAATATTACAGCTTTGTGACTCTGGCCCAAGAGATTTCTGTCAGTCACCAATCTGCTATCACTATAGAATTACAGCTAGAGTACACTATCAATGCCTGCTGGGTCCTTTGGGAAACCAAGCTTTGCTGGTTGAACTTTATGGTTTAGTCCCACAGGCAAGAACAAAGCTTTGAAAAGCAGACAGGACACATTCTTCCTCTAAAATTCTAAAGAGACAAGATAGAATCTCTTTGCAATTGTTTGGTGTACTACAGATTAAATTGAATATTAAACAAATTTCTCTGGCCCATAATTAGTATTAGCTGCCTCTTTGTGTTTGCTTCAACTAATTACATTGTTTTAGAAGTTTCAAAAGTAACTGTTTAATGTGCTCCTTTTTGCCTTATTGAGCAATTACCAGTTAACAGTGATTCTCTCTGTAAAGGTGCAGGTAAAAGGAATAAAGCCTTTCCCTTCCTATTCTTAAAAGTATATCCCAAAAATCACTTCTTAAAGCTAAGTGTAATATTTCAAATTTGCTGCTAAAATATAGGAAAAACCGATAAAATTAATTTCTGTTTTAAATGTCTTTTTTACTATTATTTACTATTATAGTTTCAAAGATAATGCAAATCTAGGCTTAGACACAGAACTACATGGGTGAGTCTAATGTACTTATTTTTTCAAACAGTAGACATACACCTATATATTCTACTATTTCCTGGAAACACAGTTGTTCATGGATCATAACACTTTTATTTTCTTCTGGATGTGGCTGGATACTATATATCCCAAATCCTGAGTGACAAGGTTTTTTTACCCCCAGACCTAGCTCAGTCACTTAGAAAAGTCTACCTGGAGGTATCCAACAGCAGCTCCTTAGCACCGATGACAACAGATTACACTTGGTTCCTCTGTATCCGCGGTTTCCACATCCGCAGATTCAACCAACCACGGATTGAAACAAATGACTACATATCGTTTGCTAGGTGAAAGGAAATAGAATTGTTTTCTAGTAGCTAGTGAAACAAATCCAAAGAAATAGACCAATCAGCACACAATATTTTGTTTCTACCTAACTGAAATGTAACCTAATCCTTTTCTATTACAATTGAATTATTAAAACATATGCTCAAATGGATTTTTAAAATAAAATGTTTAGAATTAACAGAAAGCACTGAGGAGAAAATTATCTGATTATTTGGAAACAGAAACAAGTTAAGTGAATGTATACATAAACCATTTTCCTTTTAATTTATAACAGATTGAACAACTGTGTTCTATCTGAAATTACATCTTATATTAATTTATATTACAGCAAGAACTTTAATACTATGTGAAGAAATGCAAGAATTAAAGAGCCTAATATACAAACTGCTTCATAAAATTGAATACTTTTTTTCTTGCTTCATTCAAATACTCAGTAAAGTCAAAGGATGAAGGGACTTTATTGCTTATTTTCATATTTTATATTTAACAGTAACTAGTCCCTATAAGGCACTGGGACTCAGAAGTTAAAAGTGCCCTTAGGGATTAAAGTTCTGCCACTTCAGCAAAAATATATTCAGAGAATGTAATCAGAGTCTTCAAAGGTGCAATAAGATGCTACATTTTCAGAGAACACCCAGTTTTGCCAGAGCCTTTGAAATATCAGTAGGCAATCAATTCTTCAGTCCCTTGAGAATCACTCACTGAATAGTCTGAGATCTCTGAGGTTTACTTGAGTTGGTTTTCCCTACCTGTAGACCTGGGTAACGTGTTGATTTGCAACTAACCAAGATCGTGTGTGTGTTGTGTGTGTGTGTGTGTGTGTGTGTGTGTGTGTGTCTTACTTCAGCACACTAAGAACTGCTTGTAACATGTGGTGATCTTCCATGTGGTATGATTTTGTGTAGTGGCTCAAAGCCCCATCTGAACAAGACATATTTTGAAATCAGACAAAATTCCTACTACTGCAGAAATAAGCTGTTTTGCAGTAAATCAATTCCAGAATAACTTTAAAATAACACATATTTTAGGGGCTTCTCTGGTGGCGCAGTGGTTGAGAGTCCGCCTGCCGATGCAGGGGACACGGGTTCGTGTCCCGGTCTGGGAAGATCCCGCATGCCGCAGAGCGGCTGGGCCTGTGAGCCATGGCCGCTGAGCCTGCGCGTCCGGAGCCTGTGCTCTGCAACGGGAGAGGCCACGGCAGTGAGAGGCCCGCGTACCGCGAAAACAACAACAAAAAAGCCACATATTTTAATGTGTTCCGGCAGCACATTAGCAGAGATCAAGAGCAAAATAAGAGGTGAATAGCCCACACTGCACTCTCCAATTGGTAGCCACTGGCCAGTTTTGGCTATTGAGCACTTGAAATGCAGCAAGTACTGAAAAATGTAAAATATGCACCAGATTTTGAAGACACAGTATTTTTAAACATCTGTAAACTACCTCATATATTATGTATTAAAATCATATTTTGGATATACCGATTAATTATTCATCTTCTTCTTATCACTTTTTTAACATAGTTACTAGAAAATTTTAAATTACATATGCAGCTCACATGATATTTCTGTTGGAAAGCAATGGTCTCTATACAAATTTGAAAAGTTGATAAGCGTTTAGAGAGGAAAGGACATTGGGTCAGGATAAGCACTTCAGAATGCTATCAAAGAAACAATAAACAAACATTGGTGGATGGTCATTCCCAAGCCATTTGAAGGCTTGTGCTTTGTTTTTTGTTTTTGTTATTTCGATCATATACTAACTAAAACAGCATGAGACAGAGGAAAAGTGCACGCACTTCTGGGAAACTTTCAGAATACCCATCCTTGAGACCAGCACTCAGATTTTGATTAAAATGGTCTGGGATGGGACACGGAAGCTTTTAAAAATAACTCCCTGGGCGTTTCTACAATACAGGAATGTGAACCACTATTCCCTAAAAGGTCAGAGGATTAATAAACTCATATCCAAGAGATTCACAGAAAG
>NW_006797873.1:665605-665812 GCF_000442215.2 Lipotes vexillifer | reverse complement strand
AAAGAGTGTGGAAGGTGGGCTTACAAGAGAAGAGGTTTGAGCCACAATTTTACCATGACACCGAAAATGGATGAGGCACACCCTGAAAGACACGGGCAGGAGGTGCCGAGGAGACTAGTGAAAGTTTGGGGACCTTTTTAGACTGATCCAGTAGCTCAGGGAAACAACTGCTGTGACAAAATGCTTCTGAATGATCAAAAAATATAT
>NW_006797873.1:659813-665595 GCF_000442215.2 Lipotes vexillifer | reverse complement strand
GTAGGGAAATATTTGCAGGGCACCATATTAAATATGATTATAGATATTAAAAGAACATTTATATATTTTGCCAGGCAATATACGCAAACAAGTCTTCAAGGGAAGTGCAGCCAATGCAAAAGCTCTTTGGTTACACTGTGAACTTCTACACAGATTGTTTACATTGATGTGAGCTTCCCTATTTGCTGGACCCTGAGGCTAATCTCATAATTGTACACTTTATTAACTCTTTAGTATAGGCCAAAATGCTTAAAATCATACTTCAAATTCCTTATTACATGGTCTTTCAGCTCCACTTATGCCATCAGGCTGTCTCACTTTCCCAAAGGAAGGTGTTTTCAAGTCATAAAACATTTATTATTGCTGGTAAATAATCCTTCCCAGAAATAAACATAGTAAGTAGTATTATCTCACAGATTAATAATCCTTATTGGACAAAAACCATAGTAGGGTTGTCAACCATAGTCTGCCTGCATTTAACTGCAAAAGAAGAAAGGGCGAGACTAGAGAGGGAATAAAAATCCAAAAGGATCTCCACCTAAAAGCAGTAACTTAGAAATAAGTACTAAAAAACACTGACATACGCCTTATTTTCTACTCGCAGAGCCCTCCAGAGAATGAAAACCAAATAAATGTCCTCCAGCGATGGAAAGAGCTAGTGCCCTCCCATCTAAACAATTAAGGGGTGAAACAGTTAATACTGAGGTACCAATCACATGTTTTATCTCTCTGAGTAACATTTTTATAAAGGAGAATTACAGAATTATGGGGTAATAAAATGACTTTGTAAAAAGAAAAAGATAAAAATCCAATAACAGACTTCAACATTTACACCAATCCCGATTCTGTAAGTGAACTAACATTACTGCCCGCCTTTAAGGTCACCTGCCTTATCTATCTTGGTTCTGTAGGTTTTTACGTGAGTAATAAGTAAGTGATTCATGGCCTTGTTGGATTTCAACCAGAGAGAGGAAAGTATCAAAGAGAATGTCCCACAATAAAGCACATTATGTGATAATCAAACTACTAGATAAGATAGATGAAGTGATTACTATGAGAAGCTTTCAATTCAGGAGAGAATGACTTTGGATAAGAGGCCTCCAGAGTTACAGACAAAGGTTATGTTTTGGCTCTTTAAATAAATAGCGAGGAAAAATGACACAGAGCATATTATAGTATAGAGAGCATAAGTGAGCAAACAGGACTGTTCCATTTTTCCCAAAACAAATTTCGAATGCTTTTATTTTTAAATTAATTAATTTAAGGTCAAAGAGGTGATATTATCAACATACGTACGCACACACACACACACACACACACACACACACACACACACACACACACAGTTCTGTCAAGTAGAATTAGAAGGAAATGCCCAAATTTCTTATATAATCTACTTCAAATCTATCAAAAATTGCAGGTTGAAAGGGTTTCCTCACACAGTGCCAAAATACATTTGAATAAAATATATTATCAATGAAAAAGATCTATTTTTTCACACTATAAAAGTTTTAAAGATAATTTTCTGTAATATATCTTAACACTGTATCATGGAGATCGTATCTAGTGCACTATTTCTCTAAGACAATAAAACTGATAAGTTCAAGGTTTCTTCTTCACAGAAAAACCTAGCTTAAACAAAATTATACTGTAATTTTAAGAATAGACAAAATTGGCAGACTCTCTGTTACACTTCCGTTAGTAGATGACACTCAGACCATCCTGAAAAGTGTTTTCTCCTTAACAGGATTTACAATCTGGCTCTTTTTCACTCCTACACACCTCACCTGATGCTGAAGGATTTGGGGTTTTAGATTTTCCTTCACCCTGAATCTCCTCTGTCTCTCTGAGAAGGAAAACCATAAATTGTATCCCTAACCTTCTGAGATTGAGAACCTCAGTTCTCAATTAGAAAATGAGGAGGGCTGGAATAAACAGCCTCTAAATCCCTTCTATTTCTGAAATTTTACCAAGCAAGTCAAGAGAATTTGAATAAGCAGGTACTACCAAAACCAATGTCCACCATCTTCTACTTTTCACCTTTTCAACCAGTCTCAGAGCCTATTTGCTTCTTTGAATTGATTAATACCCTTCCTCCTAAGATGCACATATCATGGTATAGAAACAGGCTGGGTTTCAGAATTAAAGAGATTTTCCTTTGAATCATGTCTTGACTGCTTACTAACTGGGACCCCTTGATGGTAACTTTATACTCTTCGTGTCTTAATTTTTACCATCTAAAATGATGATAATAATGCAGGTTACAGTAAAAAAAAAAATTAAAAAAAAGATGATGTGGTATAGTTCAAAGATGAAAAAAAGAAAAACCTATACAGGCAGTTTCTGTGGTTGACCCATAGTCGGGATGCAAATTAAATATTTAACTGAATGAGCATTGCCTCTCTCAAGGTTATTTTCTTCTAACCAGGGACACTGCTTTCAAAATGAGTATCTTTCTAAAGGTAAAATTTTAAGTAATAAACGTTGACATATGTAAAAGCTATTTTTTCACCAGGTAAGTTTCTTCAAATGTTTCACATCACTTAGTTTTCCTTTTCATAAGACTAAATGAGGTTGCCCCACACTCTCTGAGACTATCAGAGTCCTGTTTCCTGTAGTTTCCACATCTAACAAATCCTTCCAGTAATCAGGCATATTCTTGATAATATATACCTCTTGAAAAGCACAGTCACGGGGGAAAATTAAAATTAACTGAGAATGATGTGGCCATAACAGCAAAATAACGTTTAATGAAAACGAGTTAGAATCATTGGCTACCTGAGACCACAATCAAGAGATATTATTTCCCCAAGGCAGAATCTTGAAGAGTCTTGGAGAAAAAAAAAAAAGGTATAGCTAATTGAAGGGGGAAAAGGTCTTAAGGAAAATATATATGTATCTCTAAAACTAGGTATCCTGACTTAATTTCCTACTATGGACAATGGTATATCTTTCTGTACAATCACTCCAGATTGTAAACACTCTCAGGGGAAGAAAAGCTTTGCAATTACAGTCTTGATATTTATCTTCTTCCTAAAAGATACGACGCATGTGATCATGGCTTAAACAAAGTACAGTAAGTTGTTTCAAAGCATATGCTCATTACACTATGCTCAGCGTACTTTTAAAAAAAGACACAGATCCATATACGTCCTCCTCCAGGAAGAAAAACAGATTTAGAATCCTATACTAAACTCTCCCTAGCCTTAAAGATATTACCATATTGGGGACCGCTAAAATCATATCTGTAAATAATTTCATACAAGTTGCAGACTGTAAGTTTCATTTTGTGTGTAACATTTCCATTGGTCCAGTCCACATTTACAAATGACAACCACCTTTAATTTCTTTCTTACACCACATATTACAAAAAGCAGCATCTCTCGGAAATACACAGTAGGAACTTTTTTTCCTTATAACGTGCGATTCCAATTTAATTTAAATGCAAAGGACAAAGAACTGACTCACAATCTAATATCTTGAGCACCTAAATCCTTCCGACTGTGACTGTACACTATGTAAGGGATTTAGCACTTGGGATATGAAGGAGAATAAATATAGAGATTTCTCTAAATCGTGTTTCCCCAAATCTGATGCATAAACCACCGGCATCAGATTCATGAAGGATGCTTGTTTAAAAGGCTGATGTATGGCCCCCACTTAAAAACCCCTGGGTCAGAATCTCTGGCCATGGAACTCAGATGTCTGCATTTTAAACAAGCTGCTTGGGTGAATGTTCCCTTATAGAAAAAAACATCTCCCACTGCCTTAATCCAGAAGTGGACGGTAACCTCACGGCACCATAAAACTTCTCACCGTAGGACCAAGGCCCTTTGCGACACAGTCTCTTTCCTCTACAGCCTTCCCTAGCCCTCAGTGCAACACGAACCAATGATGCCAAATCATGTACGTTCTGCACGTCCAGCTGCATATGCTTGGACCACACTGGCCTGACTGCTTCACCAACCTGAATTCTGATTAATCTGAAGCCTAGATGATACCCTGCACCACCACCTTTGCTGAGAGTTACCACAGCCTGTCCTCACACTCACCCCAGTCGGGTAAAATGCTCACTCATGTGGTTGTTTGGTTAACATCTTTACTTACACATAATTCACACCATAAAATTCACCCATTTAAAGGGACACCATATAAGTTTAGAAGATTTTCATCAGCCCAGAAAGAAACACCATGCACATTAGCAATCACCCCACGTTCATTACTCTCTCCACCCTGCCCTAGGCAACCACTAATCTACTTTCTCCTGTGCCTGTGCTGGACATTTCTTACAAATGCCAGCTGCACATGCTTCCATCATATACTACCAACTGCATCCTATTTATTTATCCATCTGCCTTTCTGACCAGACTTACAGAGGCTCAGTTTCCAGGATCTGGCACTGAGCGTGGCTCAGGAGGAATAATCAATACATGCTGGATTAATGAATGAATATCCCTTTTTGCCTCTTGTCACAGGCAAGGAGGGGCAGAACTTGGATGCGCTGTCACCACTTAGATGGAAAAGACTGGGCTATCACTAAAATGGGGCTGGAGAGTTAGGTTCAGACAGAAGGGAAGGAGTCTGACAAACCCAAAGGACAGCATTAAATACTTTCTAAAGTTACACTGATCTATTAATTAGGCATCTGTAGTCTTTGAGGTGAGAACAGCAGTCCATGAGATTTTCCATGAATATATCAATACAACAACCACGGCTACTGGATCTTGAAGAGACAGCACACCTTTTACTGTCCTTTATGTCCTTTTTGACTCTCTCCCAGCTCCTGTGTACTCTCTCTTGGTCCAGGGGTCCAGCATCAAGAGGCTGCCCAAAGCCTTCCTCCACCCAGGTATCCTTAATTTGAAAAGTAATATTCCTCTCCTTTGGTCTTAATCAAAATTGCTTTGCTTTTGCCTGAAAGCTATTCACATCACACTGATGTGATTCGGAACACAGTAACTGATGCACCGAACTGGTTAAAAGATTAGGCAAAATAACAGTCATTAAGAAAAAAACTATAATACATGCTCTGGAAGAATCTTCACAAAGAAGTACATAAAAAAGAAATAATTAAGGGGCTTCCCTGGTGGCGCAGTGGTTGAGAGTCCGCCTGCCGATGCAGGGGACACGGGTTTGTGCCCCAGTCCGGGAAGATCCCGCGTGCCGCGGAGCGGCTGGGCCCGTGAGCCATGGCCGCTGAGCCTGCGAGTCTGGAACCTGTGCTCCGCAACGGGAGAGGCCGCAACAGTGTGAGGTCAGCGTACCAAAAAAAAAAAAAAGGAAATCATTAAATCACCCAAAATGCCCCGGGGAAGGGGTGGGTGGGTGGTGGATTTCACTGTTAACATTTTTCTGAACATCTTTTAAGGCAGAGCTCTCTGAGGACAAAGCCACATACACATACACAGATACACATGTGTAAAAATATTTACACTTTGCAATATGCTGTGCAGAGTTTTCTATTTCAGTAAATGTAAATCTACAGCATCCGCTGATGGCTGCATAGCATTTCACAGTTGAATGTAAGATGATTCATGTAAATAATCCTTTATTCCCAGACATCTAGGTTATTTTCCTATTTTCCCCCCGGGTACTATAAAAAATGCTGAGAAGAAAAAAAAAATATATAGGAACAATTAGTTGGTTATCTCATTGAAATACATTTCTATAAAGACAATTTCTATACCATAGTATATCAGTGCTTATGCTTGATCAATGTTGGAAAAGTGCCCTGCAGAAAGACCGTACCTTTATACTCCATCAACAGTGTGTATGTCTGTTT
>NW_006797873.1:642697-659803 GCF_000442215.2 Lipotes vexillifer | reverse complement strand
ACCCTCTGGCCAAGGCTGCATTTTCATAATATTTTTAGTACTTAACAATAGGCAAGAAGCAAAAGTTGGCCTTTTGACACTGCCATGTCAAACTGTAAAATCAGTGTTTTATTAACCTTCATTACACGTGATGACTGCAGAAAAGTCTCTGCTGCTTTTAGCATCCTTGACCCTGTCTCCGCCTCCAACCTATATCCTCGGTCTGTCCCGTCTCCAACCTACAGCCTTCCCCAAATCCATATGCCACCCTTGTTCCTAACACTGGGGTCAAGGAGGCTATGGAAAATATACATTCTCTAATATTCAAAAGGGCAGAAATATAGTGCTCAATTTTTTAAGGACCCACCAAAATAGAAATACAAGATTCATATTTCATGGGCATTTCTTCAATTACTAGTGAACATATTTTTATTGATCTTTTGTATGTCTTTTCTCAAGTCCAGTATCTATTGGCCTAGAAGGATATTTACCTTGGGTTATTAATATAGGTTTTTTTACACTCATGTAAAATGCCTTTGTTATCACATTAAGATTCCATACATTCATAGGTACAGTTTTTTTTACACTCTCTATTCTTTCCACTATCATACTATTTCAAATTGTATAATTTTATAATGCATCGTAATATCTACCGGGGCATAACCCCTCCTCCAATGCTGCCTGGGTGTCCTTCACTTGTTTTACATCTTTTTTTAAGAGGTACTTTAAAACCACTTGACAAATTTTTAAAATCCTAGTAGGATTTGGCTTGATTTTACATTGAATGCACAGATTCGTTTTTATAGACTACCTACCTTTACTGTTTTATACCTCTTAGGAGTAGCAGCAGAGGTATTAGGAGAAATAATAGGAAAAATAGCAAATGGTAATTAAAAGATTGCTAGGTGTAAGATAATCTTCCAAACACGTGACATCATTATCTCTTTTATCCATCACAGCTCTGTGAAGGGGATATGTTTCTTGCCATTTTGTGGATGGGAAAATTGAGGTACAGAAATTGTAGGTAACTTATCTATGGTCAAGTACCCAGTGAATACTGGGGTCAATTCCGCACCCAAGCATTTTGAAAAGGGAGCCTCCCACACTGACAACTATGCAGTTTAGGTAAATCCCTTCATTCCAGTGTTACTGCTTTTTTATAGCTTTAAAATTTTCTTTACCTGAACGTTGTACATGTCTTGTTGAATTTATATCCATATATTTTATGTTATTAGCTGCAGTTTTTAATTATGACATTTCCTTGGTACATTTCCCAAAAAAAACTTTTGGCATTACAAATATTACCGTTTATTCTTTAAATGGACAATTTATTCAATGTATTGCTTCTAATTATACAATATATACATACATATATTCTTTTCCATTATAGGTTATGACAAAATATTGAATAGAGTCCCCTGTGCTATACAGTAGGTCCTAATTGCAGCCACTATGGAGAACAGTATGAAAGTTCCTTAAAAAACTAAAAATAGAGTTATAAGATCCAGCAATCCAATCCCTGGGCATATATCCAGAAAAGACAAAAGCTCCACTTCAGATTTCTAATTAAATAATTCATTTTCTATTATTTTTTAATTTAGTAACAAATTATTTAAGATATTAAGCTCCTTTTCATTACAGTTTTGTCTCCACCCACAGATTTTGTATGTAGCGGTATTTTTTACTGTTATTTCCTAACAGTAAAAATTATAGTTTTAGTTTCTTAATTTGGGGTTAGTTATTTCTAAATTTGTTGCCTTATTTTTAAAACAGAGAATCATCTATGACTACCAGTTTTTCATAATTTACCACGGTCTTTTTCCCACATGTGTGTGTGTTTGTGTGTGTGTGTATGTGTCTAAGTGTACGGCAGCATAAGTGAGATATACAGCTTGCTTGACAAGGAACTTTTGTTTATTTGCTTGTGTAGCACAAAGTTTGCTACTCATCTCTCCAGTGATCTTATCAATTACATCAATAAAACCAACCTTGACACAATTTAGTTCTTACGCATTAACCTTTCATAAACTAAAGTGTGCTAAGCTTGATTACTCTTTGTGTTTTTCACTTTCTCCTTGCGAATTTAGTAGTTTTGTGTTACTTACTTGTTACTTATTTTAATTCTACGTCGTAAGTGAAGTTATAATATGTGATATTAGAGGGAGGGGGCTGTTCTTGTTGTGGTTCTGGTGGAGGATTTCAGAGCACAATCAAAAACTCTTCATCTCCAATTACTTTCCAAGTAAAATAGTACATGAAACTGTATGGTTCCCAGCCACCTACAAACTTCACTCACGAAAATAATAAAAATAAAATGATTAAAATTGGCAAAGAGAGCAATGAATACTTTCAACTATAAGTCACATAAAGGGAAGTTCAGGATGTGTCCCGAATTAACATGCACATTTTACTATCATAGTATCCTCGATCTGCATCGTTGAGTGACAAATGAGTCCGCATATAGCAAATTGAGTTCTCATATTATTTAAACATTAAGAGTCTAAGAGATTATTTATATTTAATTTTCTCTTTTTACAGTGCTATGATTTCGACATAAAGAGACTGTACTACTGCACTCTATACAGTACTGTAAAGTACACAAAAGCACAGCCACTTATAGAGGATGTCCGCATGGGACAATGTACGCCAGACACGTGAACTAACTTACATGATTGGTCACGTGAACGCACATTCGCATCTTTGAAAGTTCGCAAATTGGAAGTTCGTGTGTAGGGGACTTACTGTAGTTATTTAAATTTAAATTAATTAAAATCAAATACATTCCCAGAGTCCTCACCTTGTGGCTAGCAGTCACCCTTTAGGACAGCACAGGTGGAAAACACTCTCATTATCACAGAACGTTCTTTTGGACGGCACTGGAGGCAGATATTTTTCTTCCCAGACATAATGAAAACAATTCTCATTATTTTTCTTTTCAGATAGGACAAGTAAAATTCTAAGAAAATAAACAGCATATTTATATTCAGAATATTAGTAACTGACAAACCAGAGACTTTACCTCGGTTCTATTTGACTGCTGAACCAGTTTTTTTCTACTTACTATGTAGAAATGATTGAAGAGAAGAAACCCTTAATATCAGGAATGGCTGAGGGAAGCCCCTGCCCATGCAAGTCATGGCCTCAAAAATGTCACTAGAGATGCCACTGGCACAACCTGCCCTGCGGACATTTATCCTTGTCCTTCCTAGATTCCAAGTCTCATGCTAGATTCCCTGAATTCTGTTCAGTGTTCTAACTAGTATGTAAATTCTCGAATTAAATTCATCTCATGTCTCAGATGTCTACATTATACTTCTTATCTCTGGCAAAGACTTAGCAATCCTGCCAACCATTATATTTCTATTTCATACCACTTAAAGGGACAATTTCTGGAGATGGCACAGTCTTAATGGCCTGTCCAAAACTAACCCTTTAGGTTCTACCAAAGTTGCCTTTTTTTACTGTTGTGGATTGAATAGGGTCCCCCCAAAAGATATGCCTAACTTCTATTCCCCAGTACCTACAAATGTGACCTGCTTGGAAAAAGAATTTGCACAGATGCAATTAAGTTAAGGGTCTGGAAACGAGATCATCCTGGATTTAGGGTGAGCACTAAATCCAATGACTCGTGTCCTAATAAGAGGAAGGAGAGAGAGGGTTGACATCCACAGACACAGAGGAGGAAACCCAAGGGGGAAGGCACATCAAGATGGAGGCCGAGATGGGAGAGATGCATCTACAAACCAAGGAACATCAGGGATTTCTGGCCACACCAGAAGCTAGGAGACAGGCATGACACCGAGTCTCTCTGAGAGCCTCCAGAAAGAAATCACCACTGACAACTTCTTGATTTCAGATTTCTGGCCTCTGCAGCTGTGAGAGCACAAATTTCGGTTCTTTTACGCCACCAGTTGGCGGCAATTTGTCACGGCAGCCCTAGGAAACTAAGAAAGCCACCATCCACGCCAGTATTTCTTTTCCGGGCCTTGATCTCCTTCAAAGCAGTTACTGTTCTTTCCACATCTCCCAAAGGGGTAATCAAGAATTTCTGGTGATTGACTTCCCAATTAACTATAATAAGGAGGCAAAGTCTGGGCGAACATCTGAAGAAAAATGTCAAAGATACAAGAATGTTAGGTTATGGGAAAATGACTTTGCCTTTTAAAATGTGGTTGACTGGCTGGATCTAGAGCAAGCTGCCTCTTTCACAGTGTTGAACAGGCTCTGAAGCAATATAAGCCTAAGGAGACTTAATGACAAGACGCGCGGACGTGTCCTGTTGATCAAACAATGCTAGAGAAGCAAAAGAAGCTTAACGTTACTGACAAAAGAATGGTTCATTTAATATGACATCCCCTTAATGATATGCAAATGAATTATTATGCTGCCTGAGGATGAGAAAAAAGAGCCAGCATGTAAAAATTTACATTTTCTTATTGATTTTATTGATGATCTTATCTTGTATTTCTCTAGCATCCGAAAGAATTAATTTTAACAACTTTCCATATCACGAATATTTTAATAGCCATTGCATTCTTTAAACTATACAGAAAGACTCAAACTCTAACATTATCTTTTCATTTGCCCCAAATACTTAATTCTGTGAACTGTATTTGGGTTCCTCCTAAAGTCTGGCCATAAGAAGCATTTTTCAGTTATTCTCAAGACCATATTCACCTAGGCACTTACTAAAAATGGATGATCACACTAAGAACAGAACGCTGTGGGTGAGACGCCTGGATGGAAGTGAATTCTCAGACATGGGGGGTGAGTGCGGTGACCTCAGCATTCAAGGAAAGAGAAGAGAACATGGGTGACCAGAAGAACAGGGAGGAGAAAGTGACCTGTCCTCTGGCAGAGGAGAGAAGGTGTGGATCAGACAAGTGCTGGGCTTTAGAACAAAGGAGCTAACGGCCCAGAGACAAATGTTCTCCTTAGTCAAAGGTTTAAAGGCTTAGATAGGAAAAAGAAACTCATGTGCATTTAGGTATACATAATTGCAATAGCAATACATGATTTTATCTTAGGGGGATGAGAAATAAAAAATACATTCAGTTCCAGAAAAACAACCGGGGGGGTTCAAGGAAAATTCTGTATATAACTGTAATTTTGAAGAATCAGGTTTCTTCAGCTTTTTCTGGGAAGAACACACAATGCATTTGAGGTTATTAAGAGGAAAATGGTTAGAAGGCATTCAGGCCTTGACCATTTAATTTACAAGGTAACCTGTTATCATTTGTGTTTATTTTTCTTCACATGAAGTAGCCTGTAAAAGGCAGGGGACACAGAGGGAATGGCCCTTACGATCACTTTAGCCTAAGTGGAATTTATGTGATCTCACAGCCTCTACAGGTCTCTAGTTAAGAAAGACTAGGTATTCAGCTAAAGGAGAAAAAAAAAAAAAAAAAAACTATTGGAAACAACAGCAAAAGAACAGCAGCAAAACTGACTACAGGCAATCATGAATGTCCTAGCCTAGAATTCTCCATAATCTACTGTTCCCCTATTACCTGAAACTTGTACACACATTAGGAAACTTTCCACTGCTTGCCGACTCTGTAAGAAAACAGCAGACAGAGTTATTACTCCATGACTGACTGGAAGTTTGCCTGCTGCTGAATGTTCATCCCTTATTGTCTATGTCCATCAAAGGTCTTTCTACAACTAATTTAAAGTATACACTTTTTACCACGCTGTTTGATTGCTATTAATTAGAATATACTAATCGTTCGTTCCTGTTATATATTTTACAATTGGATCTAGGATAGGGTATATCCTGGAAGCTCTGCTATAAAGAACCAAACTCACGATGGCAGGGATCAAAGACCTTTTAAACGGGGTTAAGATTATGATTCCTGTTCATCTCCATCTCCTGTGCTTGGAGACTTGGCATGGTAACTAGTAAAAACTGACTCGTGTTAAGTGCCCATTGTTTCAGAGGCTATGTGCACTTGCATTCACTCCTATATATGCATGTACACACACACACACACACACACATTTTTATTTATTTATTTATTTATTTATTTATTTATTTTTTGCAGTACGCGGGCCTCTAACTGCTGTGGCCTCTCCCGCTGCGGAGCACAGGCTCCGGACACGCAGGCTCAGCGGCCATGGCTCACGGGCCCAGCTGCTCCGCGGCATGTGGGATCCTCCCGGACCAGGGTACGAACCCGTGTCCCCTGCATCGGCAGGCTGACTCTCAACCGCTGCGCCACCAGGGAAGCCACACACACACATTTTGATCAAAGGACAAAGTGTAAAACAGCAGGACTCAGGGAGCACTAATATCTTCTATGATCATAAAAAAATATTTCCCACATATAACCTCAAATATATTTGTAAATTACATTGACTAAAATATTTGTACATATCTTTTAAAAGCAAAACCTCTGTAGAGACAGCATGTCTTACAGATCAGGAGGAAGACAAGCACTGAAAGAGGAAACATTATTTTTGAGAATATGGCCCTACATAATCAGGTTCAGGTAGGGCGCTAAAGTCACTGGACTTCAGGCAACAAACAAGGGCAAATCTCCTTCAAAAGTTCATTTAATAGGCAAGTATTAAGTACTTCTAAAACTTATTTAATCTAGAGAAACATAATGAAAGCCTTTTTTTTTCTGGATACTTAACAGTGATTGGGAACAAATACTTTAAAAATTAAACGACAAAATGGTGACAAATATGTACATATCTTTAAACTTATTTATATGTTAGAAGTGTACTTGAATATTAGCCTGTAATATACATTAACAGAATCAGTGCAAGTTTGTGCAAGAATATATAATGTGTGTACATACACACATGCACACATTATTTCCACAGAAAAAATTAGAGAAAATGATGTCGGGAATTAATTGTAAATATACATGCTGCTATCTATGTGTCTATATTCCAAAATATTATACAGTCAGCTGTGAAAATGTTTACCCAAGGAAAGCTATAAGAATATTAAGTTGCAGGCTAATCTGTGCTTCACTCCAAATAATTGGCTCTATTATTAAATATTACTATAAGTAACTGACAAAAAAAATTCTTGAGGGCCTCCCTTGTGGCGCAGTGGTTGAGAGTCCGCCTGCCGATGCAGGGGATACGGGTTCGTGCCCCGGTCCGGGAGGATCCCGCATGCCGCGGAGCGGCTGGGCCCATGGGCCATGGCCGCTGAGCTTGCGCGTCCGGCAACGGGAGAGGCTACGACAGTGAGAGGCCCACATATGGCAAAAAAAAAAAAAAAAAAATTCTTGCAACATTGCAGCTGGCAATAAGTGAGTTAACACTGATGAGCTGTGGAAATACAGCAACTTGTTTTCATTCCTACACACTATTTAATTTTTTTCCAAAATCAGAAGTAGAGTTAGAATAATAAAATGTCAGTGTAGACAATATTCTCTTAAGCACTGTTACAAACTCCTAGGTTTATAAGTCAGAGAAATTGGTACTAAAAGATATTCAATAACCCACACAGGATGACACAGATTTAAATGAAATCAAATCTCAGACTCTGGCAGGATTCATTGTTATGTCTCTGATAATAAAATATCAAAATTAATTTTGTTCAAGCAATAATTCACTTAAGAGTCAACCAAAACAGTACAGCGGTTCCAATTATTTAAGAACATGCTTTTATGAAACCTACTGCATTATGTTAATTATATTAAAAATCAAAAACATTCAGGCATACCCTCTGACATAATTTCACATTTGAGAATTTATCTTAAATAAATGCTTTTGCATGGCAACAAAGATATAAACCACAATTAAACCCTTCATTTAGCTTCTTTTAATCTTATGAAAATGTAAAACACAACAACTACCAAAATATCCAACCATATGAGACTGTTAAGTAATTTCTTTTAAATCCATACAATGAAATAATAAGCAGCCACTGAATCGGTGCTGTGGTAGGAAGATATTTAATGACATAGATAGTTTTAATTTAAAAACTGTTATGTAGGATGCTATGATAAGTATCAGGTTGGCCAAAAATTAGTTCGGGTTTTTCCATAACATCTTACAGAGGAGACCCGAAAAAATTTTTTGGCCAAGCCAATATGTGATAATAAACAAAATAAAATATATCATACATACACACATCACAATATCATTCAAATTTAGCTTATACAGTTGTGTATTCTGTATTGTATTTTGCATTTCTCTTTTGTATTTTACTGCATTATTACACTTAAGAACTTTTTCTTATGTCGGGAAAGGAATACTGAAACTGTAGTTTAATCATAATCATATAAGGAAATACTGAACAGTGGTTATAATAAACAAACAAGTTCGAAATACGTGAATAAAGAAAAATCTTAACAATATAAAGGTGAGTAAAAAAGCAAATTGTAAAAATCTGCATACGGTAAACACAATGAATTTTGAGAAGCAACTGCTCTTTTAATCTTTAAAATTTCAAAATATTACTAAGGCTATATTTTAAATCTTGAATTTTGGTTTTTGAGTGTAAATAATTAAATGCCCCAATAAATGTCACAATAGGAATATTTCTGTTGGAAGTATTTTCATTCCATAATGTTGTTATTTCTCCCAATTTTCCTTTCTTCTTTTTTTGTTCCCTGAGTAATTTTAGTTTTCCTTATTTTCATGTTATTTTAATAAAAAGGTGGGTAGGGTGTGTGGGGGGGGTCCTTATTCTCCATGTTAATCTTTGCAGCCTTTGAAAGAAAAGTTCTCACTGGTGACATGATGAGAGCTCTTCTCAGTGGTGGCTGAAGGACAGCCCTTGGGGGTGACACTGCTTTGGTGAACTTGGTCTTGCAGTTTTGGTCACTGTATGTGTCAGTGTCTAATCATATTTGAGGACGGTTCTCACCGGCAGCACTCACAAGGGTATGAAACGTAGAGCTCAACGTGCCAATTCAGTAATTTATAATAGAAATACAACAGTTCCCAGCCTTGACTGTGCAAGAGCCCCCCAAACACCTTCTTTCCCTAAACAAAACGCACAGGAATAGACAGATTATCTGAAGTTTGTTTGGCAAGCACTGAAATAGCATATGTTATTTTATTTATACATTATTTTATTTATGGGACATGTTACTAATGCCATCAGCCCAAGCCAGCCTGCTGCATCAAACATTCAGAAAGCTAGCTGCCGTCTTCTTCCCAGAGTGGCTGCAAGATGAAGATTCCCATATTGCCTTTGGGATTCTGAATTTGTTTGCCACAATCTTTTTGATACATGTTAGAAACATTTGTCTCTTAGATATTGTTAACCCTGTCAATAAGATTAGAGAGGCTGCCTTGGGGATAGATTCTATCCTTTTTGGTAGAGGTTCTTTTTGTGTAGATTTGGTCTCATATGATGAGGTGTCTGCTGATCCATTATTGCATAACTGTTTATTTGAAATCTTAAGAGTCTTCTGAGGTATCTTTCTCTTACTTTTGCCTACAAGGATATTTTTTTCTGGATTTTATATTACCAACACTCATAAAAGGTTTTAAGCATTATTCATATTTCAAACAAGAATAAAAGTCTTTTGACATTGCTCAATGGAAAATATTTTTAAATAAAACTTTCAACATATGATTGGCTAAGCATGGGAAATAACATTTAAATGAATATATCATATGTAATCCTCTAAGTGATATTATGTAACTAGCAAAACCACTGTCCCTTGACGTTACTACCCTTGAGTTTGCCACACAACTTAAATATGAGCTCTCCATAACGTCACTGGAGTTATGACAGGCTGATTTAGGGAAATAGGAAGTGTTGGAAATACTTAACAATTTTTACAGTGGTTAATCATAAGTTGATTCTCAATAAAATTAACTAAAAGGAAATGACCAAACTCCAAAAATAGGAAAAAGCGAAGAATTTTATCATCATGTAATTAATTATATTTTTAATCTAGATTTTTCACAAATCACTATGTCCATTTAAATATTAAACAGAGAATTAGGCAAATGATCTGATTTATATACAATCAATATCAAAACTGATGAGGGTAAATTCTGTTTCAATAATACTCTAAACTCAAATTTCTTTTTGTTGTTTTCTTCCTCTCAAAAGAATGATCATTATGATAATGTGTTTCATTTGCACTACTGGTACATGCACACTTTTATTTAAATGTATCCAAAAAAAGGTGATTTATTTTTAAGTACTGTAACTTCAAATTTTAAAACTAACTTGGAAACTATTAACATTGTAGAAAACAATATTGGTTGAGATGCACAATTTTTTTAAAACATTACAATTATGAATGATCCTATGTAAATATTATTAGCATGGAAATTTGGACACAAATCTTACCAAATCAGTACCAGGAAACTGAAAGCTCAATAATTAACATTGTTTTCTGCATTTAACTATTTCAAGGTTATTTTCCCTCAAAATTCATAAAATCAAATGTGATTTCTTTTATATATATATATACATATATATAAAATTTAGATTAGGTCATCACTCAAACTTTTCATTTAACTGAAACTTATTTTTAAATATGTATGCTAACCATTAAATTTTTGTTTTCTTTTATGTTCAAATTAATTACTGTTACCTGTTAAAAACACAAAATCTTAAAAAGTATAATATACTCCACAAACATCAATAAGAAATATTTTTTTTAAATATTATTATGAAATTTGTAAAAGATATAGACTATAAACACAATGGAAATATCACTGACCATAATTATATTAAAAGTAATAAACTTTTAATTTTGATCCCACAGTTACCAATAAAATTTTGAAGAACTGAGAAGCAAACGATTTACACAAATAACTTTAGCAACAATATATTTTAAGGCTAATAATACTTTTCATTATTTTAATGTATTTTTAACCAAAGTAAAATAAAGTTGGCAATAACTAAAATATCAAGTTCTTTGAATTTAATAAACAAAATATTAAGTTGTATGGAAAAGTATTGTGAAAAGTGTGAATAAGGAACCTCTGAGTGATATAAACAGGTCTTGGATCTGTATTTTAGGAAAGACCTACAGTATAAGTAATGATATATACAAAATAAAAATTTAGTGTTTCTATACTCAATGCGTATATGTATCACACATAAGAAGACAAGGTATTTTTACTGTATTTAATGTGTTCATAAAACAAACTTACTTTACATAAGGAATCTTTACATACCACATCAAATTAAAATTAAATAGCAATTTTATAAGAAATTGTAATACATCCCATCACAAAACAAATGTTCTCCAGTTGTTAACCTCTTGGATTCTCTTGTACCTAAATGGACTAAAAAGAAAAATATCAGTGTACTGTTTTGTTTTGTTTTTAATTTGATGATATGAACAGATCAATGATAGAAGGAACATAATATTTCCAGGACATTTAATTTAATATTTATTCTTTAAATAATTTTAATCAAGCTTATGAATGCTGTCCCAATTTAGGAAAGTGCTCTCCAAGAAAAAAATAAATTTCAGGGAGAGAAGGTAAATTAACATGTTTGGTTTTCAATAATACAACCACGTAACTTTCAAATCTCTATTCAACAGGATATCATTATCCTCTCAGGATATTCTATTCTAAGGAAAGTCCAAACTAATCAACACAGAAAATTAAAATACACACACACACACACACACACACACACACACACACAGGGAAACCCATTTATCATTTCTAGCTGTCAGATTTGTTGAAATATGGGTTTCTTTGTTTATGCTGCTATTAATTTTGTATATAATCACAGCTTAAACCTAGAAATATTTATCTTCCAAATAATAAAACTAATTCCTGAAAACTGCATCAACAAGTGCTTCTTAGTTTTATTTGTAACTTTTCACAACCAGTCCATGCCACTGTCACCCTGTAACTGCTGAAATACTTTTTATTTTTAAAAGGTAACAGGAATAAATCTTTCTGCTTTAGTTAACACTTAATAACTGATTGAGCTATAAGCCAAAAAATATTAAGTATCAATGCAGTCCATGAATGAATTGATACCTGTGACTGTAATTAGTTCCCATTAAACACATCTAGATATACAACATGTTAAAATCAAATGTATTTAATAAACTCATTGTATTAACTGGAGGGCAAGCAACCATGGTGTAAGCAGGTGACCTCAGTCACCTTGCTTTCATCTTCATGTAACTGAGGCTGGGAAAGCATGTTTTCCATTCTTACTCACCTGGGGCACTAATTCAGCAAATTCTATAGACTCAGAGCATTTTTTTGGATTGTTTATTTTGTATGATAATGTTTGAAATCTGATGTGAACATCAAAGATCCCTGTCATACAATGATGATCAATAGTCATTACAGAAGTCCAGCAAAAGACCAGCAGATTCCTAAACATACTCTACTATACTGAAAATGGGGAGATGAATAGGAACCTCATCTGATTATATTAATAAAATTGCTAGCAAAGTAGTAATAATGCAGATTTGGGGGCTATATACAAAGTAATATCAATTTGAACTTTTTAAAAAGTCATTCAGTCTTTCCAACAGCATTATACCTGCCTTTAGTTTAGGCACAGATTTCCAAAAATTGGTCAAATATTATAAAACCTTTAAAATATTCATATTAGAAAGTGGAAAACAATTATTTGGGGCACGGGGCGTTGTAAAACAATCAAAATCATAAAACATATCCCTATCATAATGTAAGTACTACTTAGATAACTCTTTTCTTCTAATAATATCACGTAGTAAATTCTTCCATGATTATACTTTCTATCTTTTAATTTTGATTCTCTCCATGTTTCAAATCTCCTACTTCTTCAAAAAAATGCCTAGAAAGATATGCTTATTGTAATAATTGATAAATGATTCTGCTAAATCCTTAATTTTTTCACTAATTTGATACCAAGTTTTGATTCATCCACCTTTTTCAGTAATAATTCCTAAATATAGGTCCTATAAAAAGGTGGAAGATTGTTTTCCACCATCACAAAGAAATACCTGTGTTCGTCTTATCCAATGATTTTAACCTTTAAATAACATTACATATAATCCATATAATATGCTATACTTAGGGATTAATTTCCAGTTTCATGGTAGTTGAGTAGTTGGGTAGGTGGCTTACCAATCATTTCTATGACCGAACATTCTAAAGCCATATGGCAGAACTAGTAATGTCCTATGCGACCATATAGAAAAACATGCCTGAAGTCCCTAGACTTCAAAAATAATTTTGGATAATCAATGAAATAAAACCTATCCCTTAATATTGATATAGTAAGAGCAAAATTGCACTCGTGTTTAAAATGTGAATATATATACAATTAACACAGATGATCATATACATCTAATTAAGCTATATTTATTCTTGGTAGGGTTTTATAAAATTAAGTGCTGACTGAAATGAAAACAATTCTTATAAATAAAGATATCTGCATCCAATACATCATAAACATATGAAGATTAAATCAGAGTAATACTCAAATTTGGAAATATCATTTGAAGTAAATCTTCAGATTCTCATCATTTCTGCTAAGACATATTCTAAGATACATTTTAACTGCTGTTCTCATCCAGAATAATTCTTATTTTCCTATATTATAACTGATCTCTCAAACTCTTTCTTCTAATTCAGAATTAATGGTGTCCCCCCCCCCCGATAAAACCTAAGCTTCAAATATATATGCATTTTCTAGAAATTACAAGTGAAAGTCATATTCAGTTATACTTTATATTACAGGTGAAGTCAAACAGGCTGCTGACAAGATAGAAATTAAAGAATAAAAGGATTTCATCTTTGTTTGATCTTCACTGACTGATAAATCTATTTTATCTCTTAGATGATAATTTAATGGAGAAAAAAACAAAACTCACTGCTTCTTCATAATCTCTCAGTCCCTCTAAATGTTTTTTTTTTTTTTAAGTTTTATTCAGTTGAAATATATTTAAGTCTAAAACTAACAGCTCATTTTTAGGCTGTTGGAAGAAAACTACCTAATACAGCTATAAGAGAATAAAGTCCTGAAAAGATGGAATAAAGATAGAAATAACGCAAAAATATGGATTAAAATCACCATGATAAGAAGGATAAATACTCAGTGATTGCCAAGCTGCAAAAATGAGGCTTCGGTTAAATACAGACACACTCTTTCACTGATACTTTAAAATAACCCATATGTGATACTGTAGTTTTTAAAATAAGAATTAAAAGGTTAATTATTAAAGCATTTCCAAAATTCATCAATACAATACCAGTGTCATTTCAGGAGACTTAACACTATCTACCTATCTACCTACCTACCCTCCTATTCAATGTTCTCTCCCTTAAACTTGAACCCGTCTTCAGCAGTCTGCTACACGATTCTGCCAAGTAACCTTAACTGAACAAGCTTACTACTGTATTACATAGCGAGTACTGAGCATTTTTAAAGTTCCAAAATATAATTTATCTATCCTTATATCCATGTTATATCAAAATTATATCAATTGTATCAATATTTCATTGAGACTGAATTCATGGAGAAACCTATAAACACATCTGGTTTTCTTGGCAAATGTATATGTCACATAAGCAATGACCATAATATACCCACTTCTACCCTATTTTACTAAATTAACATTGCTGTTACTAGCTGCCTTTTAAATTACCAATAAGTTCTCATGCTTGAGGAATTTAACATGCTTAATAATAATAAAAAATTAGTAAATGTCCTGTTCCTGTTCTCATATTTTTAAACATGGCATAAATCTTTCGGCATCTTACATTGAAATCCTTTTGGTTTTGCAATGTGTGAAGGGGTAAGGTATGTGATAAATTTAGAAAAATCCACAATGAATTTATGTGACAACAGACAAGGTAAAAGCAGTTCCTTCAGGAAAATAATTATATTATTTTACAACGTGGGGAGTTCCAAGCCTTCCTTAATATTACATGAATGTAAAGGAAATAGAGTTTTCAGAATTCACAATTCAGTACTCTTCTAGAGACGTTACCTGATGATTTAGAAAATAATCACATAAATTTCATAAATATGTGCACTCAATGTAAATCAGGTATAGTTCAAATGATTACCGACACTACATTTTCCGGAAGCATCCTACTTGTCCCTAAGTTCCCTGAGATGTTTGATACATAGTTGTAACTTTTAAATTACTGAATAATAAAATTAAAATAAGCCCTGACTGAGTTCTTCCAGACTAGTTAAGCAGAGTTCTATGTCACAGCAAACTCTACAGCAAAATACAATGAAAGGTGCAGAGACGGGAGATGAGTACAGCCTAGATTCGAGAACCAGCTCTCTCCTGAAACAGCGTGACGAAGACCTGAAGTTTCTTAAGCCTTTGCTGCTTTGTCTATAAAATGGGCAACCTATTTTTCTGTGTTAACTTTAAAGTTACACTGTCGATGCATGACATCCTAGGAAGTTTATAAGTTTATGTAGGAAGGCAGATTATCTCTCTACATGATTATTGCTACCATAATTACCAATGTACAGGTACAAACAGGTAGCCTTTGAAGGTTCTCCCCTTTCTATCTGAGTATGTGACTAACGTGTTCAGGTCACAGCAGTTCCAAAGTTCACGCAAGTCTGGGGAACAAGGACCAGCAATTCACCAGAATTAACAAAAAAGTTTTACCAACTTTTCGTCTTCAATTTTGGCTACAGTAAATTATTTCAAGAAATAGGTATATGAGCCTAGCTTAACTTTGTAAAACACAGACTCAGTTACATTCAAACCACTGAAAAGCATTCAAACTCATAATGTTGAGTCACCTTTAAATACAACTTTATGTAGTTTTCTAAACGATCACACAGTAATGAGACTTTTATTACGGCAGGAGGGATTGTTTTCCATGGTGCTGTGAGTCACCCCCCAAAATGTAACTATAGGACCAACTGGTATTTCTGACATGAGTGAATCATATTATACTTTAATTTATACAAGGAACTATTTTTTTTAACGTATTATGGAAGAAAAAAGCTTAAAGAATTGAAGTTTCTACAGATATGCTCCGGATATATTTCAGTGGGCATGCAATTTTCTTTTCAAATAGGACAGAAAATCCACTGCCTCTCCTAAGCGTGAGCTCCATATACTTTTTTTTTCTTTTCTTTTGTATCATCGTGATTGAATGGGGATACAAGAGTGTAAGGCAGCTTGCAGCACAGCTTTACACTGCTCCATCTGCTGGATATGCCTGCATCTCCTGCACCCAGCGGCAACCTCTAAAAAGTAGCACGAACTAATTCAGCAGGTGGCTTCAAAAGGCTCAAGCGCGTTGCCTGAGAAACTTACTGTGACTTTTTAATTTTCGCCCAGAGTTCCAATTTCACCGTAAATATTTAAAATTAACTAATTAAGAACCCACAACCGTCATTAAAATACTAAGGCAGCGAAGACACGCTTCACCGTAGGGGATCTAAGGCAAACCAGAAGGAACTAGGCTATTCATTCACTGCCGGTTTGCACACCGCTCCAAGCACAGATGCAGACGTTTATCTAAGGATCCTAGAGCCGTTCACCCAGGCGAGAAATGGAAATACATGCATAAAAGTTTTAAAGAGATTTTTAAAGCACGCCTATCGGTGGGCCCGTAAACGGCGCAGAAGGAGATAACGCCTCTCCGAACGGGATTTCCCCAACGACCGAGCGGGAAGCCCTCGCCTTCTCCTCCGCAGCATCCTGGCCGGCAGCCGCAGGGTCGCGCTTTCGGACCAGGCAGACGGACTTTTCCCTCAGCTCCTCGTCGCAGACGGGACAGCGAGCGGCTGCCGCCCCCCGCCCGGCCGCCAACGCCGCCGCCGCTGCAAAGAAAGGGCTACGCCGCTCCCGGAGCCGGGCGGCTGCAAACTTCCCCTGCTTTGCACATACCTCTTTCTGCCAACCTGAACATCCTTCCTCGCAGGGGGGGCCAGGGAAAACCATTATAACGTCCCAGGGAACGGTGGTGAAGGACACCCTCGCAAGGAAAGACCCGCGCCTCCGGCAGGGACGCGCAGTTCGCGCAGGTGGGCAGCACCGCTGCCGGCGGGTCCGCCCCACGCCCCCCTCGGCCGGCGCTGCCCAGGCTGCAGGGAGGACGGCTGCAGCGGCCACGGGCAGCGCCAAGAGGACCCGGGCAGCCCGCGGGAGCCGTGCGGGAAGGCGGCACGTACCTTACTGCGATCGCCGGGCGCGGAGCCCGAGCCGGGAGCGTGGCTGGGGGCGGCGGGGCGGGGGG
>NW_006797873.1:640583-642403 GCF_000442215.2 Lipotes vexillifer | reverse complement strand
CGCCGGGGCTCCGGCTGCAGCGCGGCGGGGATGCGCGCGGCCCGGGGATGCGCGCCGGGCGGGCCGTGGGGGAGGGAGAGGGCGCCCGGCTGCGCGTAGGAGGCGAGGGACGAGAGGCCGAGGCGGTGCGGGGCGGACGCGCGGCGAAGGTTGCGCGGCGGCTCCCCGGCACGGGCCAAGCCCCTGCGCGCCCGGACGCCGCCTCTGCTGCCCGCCCCGCGGCTGGCCCCAGCCCCGCGGGGACGCTGCGACGTGCCACCGCCGGCCAGCCAGGGGAGCCGCGAGCCGGCCCTTTCTCAGTGGTGGCTTAAGCGCTGCGCAGTGAGGCTTCGCTCTTCCCACGGTCCTCGCCCAGGACCGTCGGGAGAGCCGCCGTCCACCCAGGTGAGGCGGCGGGCTGAGCCCTGGCAGGAAACGCAGGGCTGGCTCCGGACCGCAGGCTCCGCGCGCACTTTGGGACGCCCCGCCACGAGCTCCGAGAGCCCATGCCTCTGCTGCTGCTGCTGCTGCTGCTGCTGTTCGCCCCCAGATGAGCTCTCAAACGTCCGCCGGGCGCTGGTGCCACCGTCTTTCCTCTGACGGTCTGCCTGGTACCCAAAACTGAAGGAGGGACCTTAGAGCAGGCCGCCCTCACCCACCGCATTCAGCCTCAGCGCCGGGCTGGAAGGAGCCCGGTTCTGGTTCAGTGAAATCCGTCTTCCACTTGCGTCTTCCCGACCCTACTTCGGAGCGGCTCCTCTAGCCCAAACCCCTTCCAGGCTTCCCTTGAGGTAAAGCCGGTTTTTGTTTTTGGTTTAAGTGTTCATGATTTGAGTCATGGAAAGGGGGGGGGGGGGATTAAAAGGAAGTAATTCTAGAATACAGCTAGATAAATAAACAGTAAACTAAGCACCAACCCGAAGACTAGAATGCAAATCTCACCTCTTGGATTTGGAAACGGGGGCCCTTGCTCAGTGATTTATCCTCCAAAGTCCTAACAGTCTTGGGCTATATTTTACTGGGACTCCGGGTATAGAAACACTGTGACCCTAGAGTGCTTACCATTATCTGTTACAGTACGCACTCAATTTTTTTTTTCTTCTCTGTCCAAAAATAACTTCCAGCTTCTCTGAAATGTATTCATTAGATAGCCATCCCTTAGTGTTTTAGATCTTTTCTCAGAAATTCCCTGGTAAGTGTACAAATACTCCTTAAAGTGCTGATATTTTACAGATTTTACATTTTCTTTGACATCTGGAATAAGCCCCCCAGAGGCCAGACAAGGAACAGGTAAACTCCTGAAATGGGAGAAAATGGAAAAAAATACTCATCCTTTCAGAATGTTATTCTTCTCTGGCTCCAGGTTTAATATACACTTGCCATTTTTAAGGAAGCTAAAAGGAAAGCACCAGTATCTAGACATCCAACTTTTCCCTCACTCATGAAGCACCAGCTTATTACTGAGAAAAGGGGCCACTGTAGTTTAATTTAATACCCTGCTACTGAATGGAAGAATCCAGAGACAATCCCCCAAAGTCAGGGAAGTGGCTCATTGGTCAACCAAGTGGTGGATGTGAGGGTGTGCCCATTTCTGGTGGTATCTGTGCCAGTAAAGAAATAAAATCTTTGCTCAGAACCTGAAAGGACCACAAGTAATTTTAAACCCAGGACTTTAGAAGCATGTGTATTTCTACAGAATTCTGCCCTGCTCCATAGGTGGCCAGCGTCTACTATGGGGGAACACCTATCTGACATTGATACTTTTTATTGTGTTTTGCATACAACCCCCTCTGGATATATATATATATATATATATATATATATATATATATATATATATA
>NW_006797873.1:634962-640545 GCF_000442215.2 Lipotes vexillifer | reverse complement strand
TCTGGATATATATATATATATATATATATATATATATATATATATATATATAGTATTGACTGAAAAACAATTGAAATGGCATTATTTTTCTAAAATTTTGCTCAGGGAATACAACTATCCCCTGGGAGCACTCTCTTCATCCTCCCCATACACATGTGTCCCCAGTGTGCTTCTACACGCCAGTGTCCAGAGATACCAGTGCTCATGGGAGCTGCAGGCCATACACTGATGGTCATTATCACTATCACTAGGAAAACACACATCTGGTGCTGAGAAAGATGTTGACTTTAGATGCAGCAAACATCATAATCTGAGATATGAGATGGAGAAAAGATGTTTAAACCAGGAATTGATATTAATCATCACAGTAACTCACTGAATATTTCAAAATGTCCATTATCTTTGAACATCATATGTTTCAATGATTGTGTTTATGTCTGTACCCACAGCATAAAGCCTATTTCACAGAAATTGGAAAATACGTGTGGAGTAAAATTACAAAAACATAAAGGGGGTGTGTAACCATTTTATTTGTTATGAGTCACTGAGTCAGAGGGAAAAATATTAACCATTACATAGATACTAAAGAATAATTTAATGTTTTAAGAGGTTATTTTGAGAAATACCCAAAAAATCCACTATTTTATATTAAATATAAAAATATATAACTGCATTGGATTGGTTAAATTTATTTTAAAATATTCTTCAGTGTCTTATAGGGAGCAAGGAAAATAAAAGGAGATAGAAAGGATGTAAAAGTAAAAAGAAGATGAAAGAAAATGAAAAATCTGACCACCAGACGAGGAAACTGTTTGGAGGCCGTAGCTGATGTGATAAGCAGAAGGTGGGAAACATGAAGAGAGTCTGAGAGCTATTAGGGTCCCTTAAATTCTGGTCCAGAACGGCAACAATCCTCAGAAAACTCCTTAAGCCTCTGCTTAAGATCCTGAATTTATGGAAATTTGCTTCGACACCACTTTTTTTGCTTGTGTGATAAAACTGCATTATGCAAGAGAGTGAAACCAGACCAATAATCCTCACTTCTGCAATCAGGCAATTGACTTTTCTCACTTTTTCATAAAAGATAAGCTGCCTCATAATTGTATTTGGTGAAAAATTTTAGTCCAATTTTTTTTTTAGTTTGTGAATATGCTCATTGGCAAGCCACTTCCCTTTTCCAGAATCCCTATGTAGAAATGCATTCCTAGTACTTAGCATTTCATCTCCTGCCTTTCAAATTCTTCAACATTTATAATTATTGTTATAATAAAAAAGTCCCTACTCTAATATACACATCTCTGACACATATCTGCACGTTATCAAGCAAAGATTCTCAATCCAGCTCTCCAACTTAAACTTCCTATGCTCACCTCACCTGTCAAAGTTGAGAAGGAAGTTTCCTCTTTGGCATATACAGTAGGCCCTTGGTATCACCAGGTTCCTCAACCTCTGCTTCAATCGATCTCTGATTCAATTTCCATTGAATCTGTGGATTTAGAACCCGGGGGATACAGAGGGCCAACTATACTGGGCCATTTTATATAAAGGACTTGAGCATCTGCAGATCTTGGTATCCCGGGGTGGGCGGGTGGAGTCCAGGGACCAATCCCCTGCAGATGCCTAGGGACGACTGTACCCTCCACCAACCTCCATTAAACTCAGCCTGTTTTTCCCTCCCTCTGGCATCTTTAATCACCACATTCAGAATGATGGGGCAAAGATCAGGGAGCCTTTGGACAAGTTCTTCAATTATATCTCAAGTGGGGAAAAAGAAGGGCAGTGAATTAGCTGTTCGTGAATTTAAGGTGATAGAAATTCCCGGCACTTAAAATGTTCATTCAGCAGAGAGGCCAATGCCATTTCATCAATGTGAAGACAGATGGAAACTGTGGGGCAAGTGTGACGGCCCCTAATCCTGTGGATGCTAGTGCCCGAATTCGGTCATCTTCAGAGTCCCTGTGTCCAGAAGCTCGGAGCTCTCCTCACTAATCTCTTCCTGCCTGCCTGCCTCACAAACTGGCCTCCTTTGATTCTTCACTACTGAGTTTTCCCTTCTTCCTCAGGACCCTTGCAAACACTGTTCCCTCAGCTTGGAGCCCCTGTGCACCCACCCAGGAAAAGTCACATGCTAAGGGTGACAAGCACATCCTGGATTGATTACGTCCTTGTGTTTGTTCTCATGGATCCCTTACCTTTTCAGCAGACTATCCAGGACAACTTACAAGTTCACACATCTGAAATATTTGATGGATATCAATATTCTAGTCCAGCTCTAGACTAGAAATTCCATGAGAGGAATGTTCAGTGTATCTTAAACACTTAGTGCAGTGCCTGTCACAAAGTAGTTGCCAAAAGTACATACTTATTAAATGAGTTTATGACAGAAAAATCGATACAATTCAGAAAGGCCATCGTCTGGACTGGACAGTGGGGTGCTGGACAGTTGGGACATGACAGGGTAAAAAAAAAGACAAACTACTTAATCCAAGTTGATTCTGTTTCCATCATTATTATGGAAACCCTGGTATTTTTCAAAAAATCCTATAATATTTTCAAAAATTGGATACTTTATTTCATTGAAATTTTATAGTGAAGAAAGTCCTTTTTAAAAAAATTATATGACAAACATGGAATGGAAAGTTATAAAGAAAGAAGATGAAATTATAGCATTTTGATAGTCTAAGTAAATAAGTCTTTATTCTTGGTCAGTTTGGGGAGAGGTTTTGTTTATGCTTTCCTTATTAATAAAAAATTCAACTCTGTCCTGAATTAATTATAGTGTGTTCAGTACAAAGCTGGGAATGTCTTAGGGAAATTTTATATTACTATCAATACAGAGTATATGAGTAAGGAAGAAAAGGCTAAATGAAATTTAGAAAATGATATAAAACGTTTTATTACGAGATTATTATACAGCAGTTACCAAAAAAAGGCAAAAATTAGTATGGGCCTTCTGATATCAGAAGTTTCCATGAAAGTGACAGAATATGAAAAGTACCTTTTAAGATCAAATTTTGAGAAAGGTCAGTAGAAGAATGGGCATTTAGGATGAGGTTAAGGTGCAAAAGATCCAGTTTCAAAGGTATGTAAATGCTCTGTGAAAATACAGTCCCGGTAAAAAGAGAAATTCTATGCTCTAAATTTCTACGTGTCTTTGACATCTGCATTTTAATATCTGATGTGGTGTCAATGTTCGTAGTTGGGAATAAGTTGGCATTAAACAGGAGTGAAAGCCTGAAGTTTTAAGCATTTATGATATTTTTGGTTCTATAATTCAGGGAGCGCTAGCGGTATTTTTTTTCACTGAAGATACCTAAAAAGTCCTCTACACTTAGATACAATTTACAAATAGATCAATTCGTAAGTGTTTAACATAAAAGGAGGGACCTACACAATTTGAAAAGTTTTTTTAATTTAAATTTACTGTTTTTGATAGGTCCCACAAATGCATTTGAAGTATTGATCAAAATATTAATCATTATTTATCTCATATATGATGATATATATGTGTTATTAGAGACAGATATCTACATATTATTAGATATATATGCTAGAGACAATCTCCCATGGTTTTCTTGACAGAGGGATCCAACAGGCCAAGAGCCATGCCAAGAGCCAGCCAATGTTTTTCAAAGGTGAAATTTCTCAAAGTTTTTGGTAACATTTCCAAATGTTACTCTTAAAGTTTATTCCTACTAAAATTAATTTTAAGTCTAAAATTGTGGAAGCTATGAATGAGACAGGAGGAGAGGAAATTCAGTAAAGAATTGGATATGGAGAGTGGATGCCTGTTACTAACAGCCCGCCATTGATTTTTCAACCAGTAACTGAAATCCATTTTAACCTATCATGTGAAAGAACACACACGAAGTTCAGGGGAAAGAGAAGCGGATAAGGATGTTACATTTTATGCTCTATGAGGATAGCACACCCTGAAATAACTATCTAGGGCCAGTGAAGGACTGTCCTCAGGTGAACACTTTAGTGGGGTAAAAGCAGGGAACACCAATAATTGAGTTAAGTAATATCTAAATGCTATACTTTAAAATTGGGTGAAATACACATAGCATAAAATTTATCATGTAGATGATTTTAAAGTGTACCGCTCAGTGGCATTAATTAGAGTCCCATTGTTGTGCAACCATCCACCATCCATCCCCAGAACTCTTTCATTGTCCAGAACTGAAACTCTGTTCCCAGTAAACAATCATCCCCCATTGTCTTCTCCCTGCCGCCCCGGGCAACCACCATTCCATTCTGTCTCTATGAATGTGACTCCAGGAACTCATGTAAGTGGGAATATATTGTCTGTTTGTGACTGGCTTATTTCTCTTAGCATAATGTCCTCGTTGTTCATCCGTGTTGTAGCATGTGTTAGAATTTCCTTCCTTTTAAAGGCTGACTAATATTCCATTTTACATATATACCACATTTTGTTTATCCATTCATCCTTCAATGGACCCTTGGTTTGCCTCTACCTTTTGGCTATTATGAATAGTGCTGTTATCTGTATGGATATACAAATATCTGCTCAAGTCCCTGCTTTCAGTTTTTTGGGTGTATATACCCAGAGGTGAAATTTTTGGATCATATGGTAATTTTATGTTTTGTTTTGTTTTTTGTTTTTGAGGAAATGTCATTCTGTTTTCCATAGCTGCTGCAGCATTTTGCATTCCTACCAGCAGTGCACAGTTACAATTTTTCCACATCCTGGTCAACACTTGTTATTTTGTATTTCTTCCCTTCGCTTCCCTTTCCTTCCTCCCTCCCTCCCTCCCCCCCTCTTTCTCTCTCTCTCTCAATAGCCATCAAAATGTGTGTGAAATTGTATCTCCTTACGATTTTGATTTGCAGTATTCCCCTTCCCTAATGATTATTGATGCCAAGCATCTGTTCTTGTGCTTTGGGGCCACGTGTACATCTTCTTTGGAGAAACGTCTATCCAAATCTATTGCTGATTCTTTAAACTGGGTTGTTTGTTTTGTTGTCAGTGAGTTGTACCAGTTCTTTATATGTTCTGTATCTTAACCCCTTATCAGATACGTGAATTGCAAGTATTTTCTCACATTCTGTGGCTTACCTTTTCATCCTATTAATAGTGTCCTTCGATGCACAAGTTTTTAATTTTGATATAGTCCAATTTATCTCTTTTTTCTTTAAAATGCAATATATTTTCAAATAAGAATTAATTTTAAAACATGACAAATTGTCCAAATTTTAAGTGTGGACAGGTCAGTATTACAAATTGTTTGGCCTCAGGGTCCAATATGGCTCAGCATGGCATTGCTCTGCATTTTCTACATTATGCATTGTGAACTATAAGTTCTTTGGGTTCAAACACCTCTATTAAAATAGGTAGACAAATCATGTGGGAAGATTCTACAGGAGGAGTTCTGCATTATGAAGTAAATAGTTTCAGATTAATGTAGGTTTATCATTTTCTTTATTTGGATTGTTTCTATTTCCAGGAGAGGGTAAGAAATGAAATTCAGGCCTGTCTTTGCAGCTTGTTTTCCTTTACCAATGTGATTATGCTGGTTAGATTGGAAAAGGTCTTATTTCTTACTGGGAATACAACTGGAA
>NW_006797873.1:612998-634884 GCF_000442215.2 Lipotes vexillifer | reverse complement strand
GAAAGAGTGCCCGAGGGAGTTGCCCCAGAAGGAGATGCCCCACTGAGGCAGGCAGCAAAGTGAGTCAAAACCCATTTTGTGCATATTGTTGTGTAAAGCATTTTCTAACCCAAAGAAGTCATGTCTTCATGTTACATAGGGAAATCACAAATCATGAAGTCTGCAAACGTTCTGAAAGCTCAAGAAGTTTGAGATATTAATAGGTTTAATAGATTTCTTTCTAAATGCCAGCATATGGCACGCTAAGATTCCTTTATATTAACCACTAGTGACTATATGCAGATTTACCTTGCTGAACAGAGCACACACATTTCTCATCGTGCTATCACTCTGCACCTCTACTTTTGTCAAATGAAAACAACAAACTAGATTAATGTACATGTTCTTCTTTGTAGTGTTTCCCATTGTCAAACACTGAGTCCTTCTTTTTTAAATGGTTGGAGCAATGGTTGACTTTGTTTTGGAACTTGTATTTAAGAAGGTATTTTAAAAGAATGAAGTTCATGCTCTTAACACGCTTAGAAATCAATCCTCAAAGACCGTTGCACCACTCATCAATCTAGCAGATGCTGCCATGTAACAACAAAGACCATGAAAGTTGCTTGTAAACTGCTTTGAGTTGGAGCAGTTTATTTTCTCAGCAGATGAGAACAGATTTTTTTTTTAATGAAATGAGGTTCAATTTTATAAAGCTATCTGAATCTTTTTAACTGCTTTCTTTAAACACGCATAGTAAAATCTTTCATGTGAATTTCATGAGCTTCAAGGTCATTTAGGAGAAAATGGTAAGTGTATCAATGACAGGAGTAGTGTGCATTTAATGCAGGTGTTTCCCTTCAAATGCATACATGTTAAGACAATAGATTCTTGCACTCCTCTGTTATTACTAGCATATTTGGAAAGAGGTCATAATGTACCACATACTCTCTCCCTCTTTTTCGTGGCTAAGAGCATATCTACCATACAATACATACCTTCGAGTCACTCTGGTTATTTTTATTTTCAGTGAATTAAAAAGAGAAGAGAGAAAATAATCTATTATTCTCTTAATTTATTTTAATTATATCTGAATGCCCAGGATTATCCCAGTAATTTTGAGAGATAAATATATAATTAATCTAAGATTGGAATTTATATCAGAATATTTTAATAAGTATATTAAAGTTATAGACTTTCTCAACCTGTACTTATTTAGTTTTTATAATATATATTCACAGTTTTAATTGAGACTAATGTCCACAGCAGAGAAAAATATTTGAAAAGCAAGATATTCTTTTAATGCTTTTTTTACTTCTGAAATGCACCCACTTGTAAAGGGCAAGGATCTAAATTTTTACCTAATTACTTTCATATGCTCATCTCAAAAAATGTTGCAATGGCTTAATTATACATGTTAATGTGCAGTAACATAGACTGAAATTCTGTTATGCAGACATGTCAAGATATAGAATTTTTAAATACTGGTGAATTTCAGATATAATTTACCGGTACAATTTACTAGAATTTCAATGACTATCATGGAAAGGGAAGACTCTCTTCAAGTAACTAAATAATTAGTGCTGTCAAGAAATTTGTAAATAGTGTGCTATGTGAGCTTATTAGTTGGTGTATCTTGCTGATTATTGTGACTACTATATATAATTTTGAAAACCCATTGCTAATAGAAGACAATCTACACTGAAGAAAACAAAATCACTTTAAGTCAAAATAATGAACGGTACCAAAAAATGTATTTTACATTGGGATGGTCTGATCTAATAGGTCAGGATAGCTATGACAAAGTCTTGATTAGCTAGAATGCTCTAGAATAGCTGTGTATAATTAATTACATTTTTGATTGAGAGTTAATTGGTAAGGCACTTGTTTCAATAATTCATCAATTTTTCTGCAAATGTATGAGATGGTTCCCACTTTAGTAAATAAAGTATTATAAATCTCCTCAGCAATTTTTAGCTAAATTTATTTTCTAAACATAAATTGAGTTTGCTCTATGTTATAGTATGGTTTCAACATTAGAAATGCAAAAATGAATAATCCTAGCTTCCTAGGATTGGCATCTTGTAGTTAGATAACCATCAAAAACATTAAGAATGATTATGCAACATACACTGGCCAAAATGGTTTTACTAAACTTTTTAATCTTCGAAAATCTAATAGGTAAAATGAGATTCATTGCATATTAATATTTATTTATTTATTTATTAGAGTATGTTTGGTCTTTTTCATGTTTTAAGGCCCATTTGTAATGCTTATGGGGTGAACTATATTTTCACATCCCTTGCCCATTTTTTAGTTGGGCTGTTGATTTTTTTCTTAGTGATAACTGTCACATAACTGGAACTCCTCCTGCATCCCTCTTATAAGGACCATTGGTAAGCATCAATCCCAGCCAGGTAATCCAGAAAAATCTCCCCATCTCCAGAACCTTAATTTAATCACACATGTAAAGTCCCTTTTGCCATGTAAGGAAACATATACAGGGGTTCCTGGGATTAGAATGTGGACATCTTTGGGGGTCATTACATAGCTTACTACAGGGTACAACAGGCCAACAAAAGAAAATCAGTCAAAAGATTTAAAATATATTATCATTGAAATAAGCTCCTAGAGGAGTGAGATAAAAAATTAAATATAGGAACACTTGAGGAAACTCAGGAGCAGTACATATGTACACACTCATATGTTTATACACAAAACAATTTTTCAATTAAGCAATTAAGTAGGATATTGGAGGGAGAGACTATCACATTGGAGACCAAATCCAGGCCCTGGAAGATCAAGGGCAAAATACATGGCAATGGAAATCCTAAAGGATAAAAAAGAGACTGTAGGACAGACCCAGGAAACCCATAATAAAAATGATAGGCATTTAAGAAAGAGAGAACAGATGGAAGAAAGGCAATAATTACATAATAGGAGATAATTCATCTGTGATTATAAAAGACCTGCATTGACAGACTGAGAGGGCTCGCTGAGTTCCAGCCTGTACTGATGAGAAAAGGCACATGCTTGGCATATCCTGTAAACCTCCTGAATGATAAGGACGGAGAGAAAAATAACACAAGCACCGGGTGAAAAGTATAGATTCCGTACAAAGGGAAAACAAACTAGCATTTGCGGTTCTCTTATGCAACATTGGAAGCAAGAGGACGGTGAAATAACATCTTCGAACACAGAAAACTGTGTAACCAGAGGGTACCCAGTCAAGATAGCACTCATGTGTCAGAGAGAAAGAAATAATTTGTAACCATACAGGAAACCATGGAGTAGATTATTCATGTGCCCAATCTGAGGAAAGTACTTGAGAAAAGACTCTTAACTAAATAAAGAATTGTTCCAAAGCAGAAACTTCAAGACGATGGGGAAAAGAAAGCAAAAGGGATTGAGAAAACACCCCATTATATATTGCCATGGACATATGTGTATCATTCAAAATTAACCTAGTCGACAATGAATGATTGTCCAGGAATATGTAACACGATTGTGGAATAAGGGCTTCTCTAACAGAAGGGACGTACTCTTCATGAAGTTCTAAGTACTGTACAACCCAGTATAACATAGGAGTTTGGGGAAAGATGAGGAATGGTGGAGGAATAAATGCCTTCCAAAGTGGTCATCTGCCAGAAGTGCTTGGTGGAGAACGCAGAGGGGCAGTAAAAATGCTCAGAGAGCCGCCTTTTATTGGGGCAGGTGCAAGTATGGACAAAACAGAGAATCTTGGCAGAAGAAATAAATAGCATCTTGTTTTCAAATATGCTGAATCGTATGGGTCTTAAGGAGCAAGTATGGACAGAAAAAAATAAATGACAATTAGAAGGAGTAGAAAAGTAGAACTGTAAATTAACGAGGGAAATTTTGGAGTTATTGGCAGCTGTATCAAGCCAGCAAACATTAGGAGAGCAATAGATGAAATGAGCTTGCTGGTCTCATCCTTGGAAACCCCATGTCTCAACCTTTGGACTGCTTTTATTCTTCATCCACAGCATGCCCTTAATGATATAAACTACACTCAATGCTTCAAATACTATTTATATGCTAATTATTCCCAAGTATCTCAGCCTGGGAATTTCCCTCCATCTACACACTATATAACCAGCTACCTACTTGATCACCCCACTAGGATATTTAAAAGATATCCAAAACTTACCATGTTCAAAAGTCAACTTATAATCTGTTCCCCACATACACAGACACACTACAAATTCGATATCTTCACTGCTACCCAACTGTGTCTCACCACTTCTCTGCTTCCAAGGTCCCACCACCTTCACCTCTTGCTCTGAATATTGTCTAATGTCATAGTTTCTTAATGATGCCCCCATTGCCACCTTTGACCCATGTCTTTCTTTCTCTCTTTTTGTTTTTAACAGCAGCTTTATTGAGATATAATTCACATACGATAAAATTTATGCTATTAAAGTATACAATTCAGTACGTTTTAGTATCTTCAGAGCTGTGCAACCATCCCCACGATTTAATTTCAGAACATTTTATCATCCCAAAAGAAACGCTGTACCTTGTGGAAATCACTCCTCATTCTCTCCCATCTCCCTCCAGCCTGTGGCAGAGCCCTAAGCTAGTTTCTGTTTCTGTGGACTTGCCTATTCTGGACATTTCATATACACAAAATCATATAACATGGTCTTTTGCGACTGGTTTCTTTCAATTCACATGTTTTCAGGGTTCATCCATGTTGTAGCATGTGTCAGTACCCCATTCCTTTTCATGGCTAAATGATAACCCAGCACATGGGCATGCCACATTTTGTTTATCCATTAGTCAGACAATGGACATCTGGGTTGTTTCTACAGTTTGGCTGAATAATGCTGTTATAAGCACTCCTATATAGGTTTTTGTGTGGATGTCTGTTTTAAGTTCTCTTGGATGTAAACGTAGGAATAGAATTTCTAAGTCATATGGTAACTCTATGTTTAATATTTTGAGGAACTGCTAAATTGTTTTCAAAGTGGCTGCAATGTTTTACAATCCCACCAGCAAGATATGAGGGTTCCAATTTCTTTACATCCTCATCAACATTTGTTAGTGTCCACCTTTTTTATTTTAACCATCCTGGTGGGCATGAAGTCATATCTCATTGTGGTTTTGATTTGCGTGTCCATAAGGACCAATGAAGTTGATCATCTTGTCGTGTGCTTATTGGCCATTAGTATGTCTTCTTTAGAGATATAGCTATCCAAATTATTTGTCTTTTTATTAATTAGGTTGTCTTTTTATTGTTGAGTTGTAAAACTTCCTTTTTCCAAATTTATTGAGATATAATTGACAAATAAAATTGTGTAAGTTTAAGGCACACCACCTGAAGATTTGATACATTTATGTATTGTGAAATGATTGCCACAGTAAGATTAGTTCACACATCCATCACATCACATTGTTACTTATTTTGTAATTTGTATCAGATATATTTCAGGTGAACCCAGAAGAGTCACAACACAAGAATACCTGGCAGGGTGGGTTTCTGGGAATAAATTAGTGTTTAAAAAAATATGACCAACAAAGCAGTAATATTCTAGAAATCCATCTAAATAATCAATCTCGGGTTCGATACACAAGTAAGTCATGGGCCTCATTTCTACCTTGCTGTGCTACTGAAAACCCTGGATGTAAAATACCAGTTTGTTAATTAATTCTCTGAGCAGTAATGTGATTGAAAACAAGTCTAAATAGCCGTAACAGTGACCACAATGACATAAAATAAATTTAATCAATCTAGACCAGTATCTGTTTACAGGTTTATTTATCCCCAGTGATGGATTTCCTAGAATAGTGTAGTGACACATGGTTTGTCCCCAATGAATATTTGTTGATGGAATGAATGAATGAAAAAATGAGAAATAAAAGGGTAAGGCAGAGCCGTTCAAAAGAAACACATGGAGGAATTTAATGTTATATAAGGACAAATGGCAACGTAATGATGAATGGATTGTAAATATGAACATACCAAACAACAGAGGATGTAAGTACATAGATCATTAAGCAAAGATGGTTAGAAATGTAAAGAGAACATAATAAATTTAAGAATGCAATTTTAATAAAATGTTCAATGTACTACTCAAGTATGAAGTAAAAGATAGTATAAGACTAGCAATTACTATCTGCCCAATTAAAAATGTGTTGATTTGTCTGCAAGTGAAAATCAACACACATAGAATCTGTCTACATTGTCTTCAAAATTTTTCATCTTAAAATTTTCTTCCACATTCTTCATATTTTACCTTTATCTTCACAACTCAAATGAAATTAAATATTGCATGAACCTGCATTTTAATTTTTAGCTAATATGTTCCCACTAATTTAAATTCATAATTTTTTATTTATAGTTCATAAGTGTCAAATAATGCTTGCAACTTAATAAAGTTTTAATTTTTCTTTACAATTTTATGTGAAAACCTGTGCTCTGATGAAGATGGAATAAAGGAGAATGGGTTTATTCTACCACCTGAAACAATAAAAAACAAAACCCCTAAATATATGAAATAATGGTGACTGCCTAGAATCAGACAATGAAAGACAGTTATCCCTGGAAACAGGACACAGATGAGGTGATCCTTATAAGTACCCCTGCTTACTTCTTTGGGAAACTTTCCAGGCCGTGAGGCAGGAAGGGAGAACCCAGGCAGAGCCAGGTGGAGTCTCCGAGTTGAGAAGATAGAGCTATAGAGTTGGCAGAACAGAGTGCCAGAGAGAAGAGAGCTTCACACAAAGAAAGCCCTGGAGATCCGCAAAGGGTCCCCCTCAAGCTGAGTACTGAGCAACACAGACGTGTTAGAAAACCACCTGAGCCTGGATAAGGAACCAGCTGGAAAACTCCAAGTGAACAGAGTATCAGATGCTCAGAATGGGCTGGGAACAGTGCTAGTTCCAGCAGCTTGACTAGACAATCTTCTAATTCACAGGGTATTACGTAGAATTCTCAGACAGATATCATCCCAGAAGTGGGTAAAACTGACCTTAGAAAAAATGCTGATTTGATCCCATGTAATAAAACTTAAGAGCAAGACTTAAAATGATTAAACTGATTCCAAGAATCATAACTATATCCCAGGACAAAACTCAGGATTACTTACTGGAATACAAAATATACAATTCATAATGTCTGGCATCTAAAAGTTTACCTAACATGTAAATAAATAAATAGGACTATATAACCCATAGTGAAGAAAAATAATGAGTAAATCAAATTGGCACAGACGTTAGGATTAGCAGAAAATAACATAAAAGTTATTATAACTTTATTCCATATGTTTAAAAGATAAAGGTATGGAAGATATTTTTAAAAGACCTAAACTGAAATTCTAGAGGTGAAAACTATACTGTCTGAGATGAAAAATACCCCTGATTGGATTAATAACCAATTAGATATTTCAGAAGAAAAGATTCATGAACTTAATGACATAGCAATGGAAACTATCCAAAATAAAATACAGAGAGTAAACAGAATAAAAAGTAAATGATATTTCATTCATCAGAGAGCTGTGGGACACCTTCAGATGGTCTAATATACGTGTAATATGCACATAATTGGTGTTTCCTTAAGTAAGAAGGGAAAAAGTATGACAAAAAGTTTTTGAAGAAATAATGGCTGAAAATTTTGTCAATTTGATGAAAACTATAAACTCATAGATTCAAGATGCTTAGTATCTTTAAGAAAATTAGATCTAGGCACATTATAATCACATTGCTCAAAGCCTGTGATAAAGAGAAAAATGATCTTTGAAGTACGAAGGTAAGGATGGAGGTAGATTTCCTGTAGAAAACAGTGTTAACAAGAAGACAGTGGAACAATATCTAAATTCTTCAAATAGAAAAAAAGATGTCTATACCGAGTGAAAATTTTATACCAAGTTAAAATGCCATTCAAAAGGCTGATTTGAAACATATACTAAAAAAAGAAATCCTTCAACAGCAGACTTGCAAGAAAAAATAAGTGTAAGATAGTTCTTCAGGCAGGTTAGAAATTAGGATCATATAAAAGCACCAAAAGCAGTAGAAATGGGAACTGCATGGGTAGATGTATAATGTATTTCCCATATTTTAAACTATTTAGAAGACAACTGACTTTTAAAACAATGCTAATAATAATACATTTGGGATTCATAACATATATAAGTGAAATATATTACATCAATAACATAAATGCCAGGAAAGAAAATAGAAGAACACTATTTTAAGGTTTTTGTGTTGTACATATATTGGTATAGTATTATTTGAAAGCAGACTGAAAAGTTGAAGCTTTATACTATAAATCCCAAAGGAACAAGTAAAATAGTAAAGTGACCACTAAACTTATAAAGAAAAAAAATCAGTGAAAAAGAGCCAACAGAGGAAATAAGTGGAATAATAAAAAATACTCTTAAGGAAGGCGGAAAAACTGGAACAAATAATAACAAGATATAGACTTAGACTGAATCACGTTACATGCAGATGGCCTAAACACCACAGTTAAAAAATACAGATTGTTAGACTGTATAAAACCAAATACTGGGTTGGAAGTCTCAGTATTTTAATATGTAAATTATCACCAACTTGATTTACAGATTCAACATAATCCTAATCAAAATACCAGCAGTTTTTTCTGTAGAAATTGGTAACCTTGTCAATGATGGAATTGCCAAGGAATGAAAGAACCGAAACAACTTTGGGGGGAAGAAAAGAATAAGAAAAGAAAACCAGTGTTGGAAGGTGTTATGGACTCTGTGTTCTGAACTGTGTCTCCTCAAAATTCATGTTGAAGCTCTAACCTCAATGTGATTATTTTAAAAGATTTGGCCTTTAAGGAAGTAATTGAGGCTCACTGAGGTCATAATGAGGTCATAATGAGGTCATAATAAAATAGGACTAAATCACTATAAGAAGAGGGAGAAGTGCCCACAGAGAAAAGGCCATCTGAAGAGACAGCAAGAGAGCGGCTGCATGCTAACCAAGGGAACAGGCCGTAAGAGAAGCCAACCCTGCTGACACCTTAATCTTGGACTTCCAACCACCACATCTGTGAAAAAATAAATATCTGTAGCTTAAGCCACCCAGTGTGTAGTATTTTGTTATGGCAGCCCTAGCAGCCTAATATAGGATAACCCTGCATGTGTTCAAGATTTTTTATAAAGCTACAGTCATCAAGGCAGAATGATATTGGTCTAAGGATAAGCAAATTGGTCATTAGAACATAATAGAGAATATAGGAATAGACCTGAATATATGCAGGCAGCTAATTTATTACAAAGGTACAAAGGCAAATAAGTTGAGAAAGGAGATGCTTTTCAACCTATGGTACTAGAACAATTTGATAGCCATATGCAGAAAAAGTGAACTTTCATCCACACCTCACACTATATACAAAAATTAACTCAAAATGTATCATAGACATAAATATAAAACATCTAAAAGATATTTATTTGTAATAGTTCAAACTAGGCACAAACCAAATGTCTATAAACACTTGGTGAATGGATAAACTGTGGGATATCTGTGCAGTGTACCACAACGCAGCAATAAAAAGGAAATTGACGGTTAATAAATGGGAAAACATGGATCAATCTCAAAATGATGAGTGAGAGAAGCAAGGCCAAAAAAATGTCATACTGTATCATTCCATTTTATAAATCCTAAAGAGACATAAACTATTCTATAAGGTCAGAAAGCAAATGAATGGTTGCCTAGGCAGGGCAATTGGGGAGGAGGGCTGTGAGGTGGGGATTAGAAAGGGACATCAGAAAACTTTCTAAGGTGTTGAATATGATATATTCACTATCTTGATTGAGACATAATATTCACTACTAATAAGAGAGTGAAACAAGTTATTACAATAAGCACAATATTCTGTATTGATTCCAACATCTAGGAAAATATCATCAGATATAGATTTAAGAGGGCCAGCAGGTCCTCTTGGAGGGGCACAGGGTGGCTGTAACAGAGCTTTGTGCTACAGACCATATCAAACAACTAAGAAGCAGTCCCACCCCTAGGTTCTTCATGACATTTTCTACTAGAGAATGGACTTGAGGAAATGCGGAGCGGGAAGGGTAAGCTGTGACAAAGCGAGAGAGAGGCATGGACATATATACACTAGCAAACGTAAAATAGATAGCTAGTGGGAAGCAGCCGCATGGCACAGGGAGATCAGCTCGGTGCTTTGTGACCGCCTGGAGGGGTGGGATAGGGAGGGTGGAAGGGAGGGAGATGCAAGAGGGAGGGTCATCAGAGAGCTGTGGGACACCTTCAGATGGTCTAATATACGTGTAATATGCACATAATTGGTGTTTCCTTAAGTAAGAAGGGAAAAAGTATGACAAAAAGTTTTTGAAGAAATAATGGCTGAAAATTTTGTCAATTTGATGAAAACTATAAACTCATAGATTCAAGATGCTTAGTATCTTTAAGAAAATTAGATCTAGGCACATTATAATCACATTGCTCAAAGCCTGTGATAAAGAGAAAAATGATCTTTGAAGTACGAAGGTAAGGATGGAGGTAGATTTCCTGTAGAAAACAGTGTTAACAAGAAGACAGTGGAACAATATCTAAATTCTTCAAATAGAAAAAAAGATGTCTATACCGAGTGAAAATTTTATACCAAGTTAAAATGCCATTCAAAAGGCTGATTTGAAACATATACTAAAAAAAGAAATCCTTCAACAGCAGACTTGCAAGAAAAAATAAGTGTAAGATAGTTCTTCAGGCAGGTTAGAAATTAGGATCATATAAAAGCACCAAAAGCAGTAGAAATGGGAACTGCATGGGTAGATGTATAATGTATTTCCCATATTTTAAACTATTTAGAAGACAACTGACTTTTAAAACAATGCTAATAATAATACATTTGGGATTCATAACATATATAAGTGAAATATATTACATCAATAACATAAATGCCAGGAAAGAAAATAGAAGAACACTATTTTAAGGTTTTTGTGTTGTACATATATTGGTATAGTATTATTTGAAAGCAGACTGAAAAGTTGAAGCTTTATACTATAAATCCCAAAGGAACAAGTAAAATAGTAAAGTGACCACTAAACTTATAAAGAAAAAAAATCAGTGAAAAAGAGCCAACAGAGGAAATAAGTGGAATAATAAAAAATACTCTTAAGGAAGGCGGAAAAACTGGAACAAATAATAACAAGATATAGACTTAGACTGAATCACGTTACATGCAGATGGCCTAAACACCACAGTTAAAAAATACAGATTGTTAGACTGTATAAAACCAAATACTGGGTTGGAAGTCTCAGTATTTTAATATGTAAATTATCACCAACTTGATTTACAGATTCAACATAATCCTAATCAAAATACCAGCAGTTTTTTCTGTAGAAATTGGTAACCTTGTCAATGATGGAATTGCCAAGGAATGAAAGAACCGAAACAACTTTGGGGGGAAGAAAAGAATAAGAAAAGAAAACCAGTGTTGGAAGGTGTTATGGACTCTGTGTTCTGAACTGTGTCTCCTCAAAATTCATGTTGAAGCTCTAACCTCAATGTGATTATTTTAAAAGATTTGGCCTTTAAGGAAGTAATTGAGGCTCACTGAGGTCATAATGAGGTCATAATGAGGTCATAATAAAATAGGACTAAATCACTATAAGAAGAGGGAGAAGTGCCCACAGAGAAAAGGCCATCTGAAGAGACAGCAAGAGAGCGGCTGCATGCTAACCAAGGGAACAGGCCGTAAGAGAAGCCAACCCTGCTGACACCTTAATCTTGGACTTCCAACCACCACATCTGTGAAAAAATAAATATCTGTAGCTTAAGCCACCCAGTGTGTAGTATTTTGTTATGGCAGCCCTAGCAGCCTAATATAGGATAACCCTGCATGTGTTCAAGATTTTTTATAAAGCTACAGTCATCAAGGCAGAATGATATTGGTCTAAGGATAAGCAAATTGGTCATTAGAACATAATAGAGAATATAGGAATAGACCTGAATATATGCAGGCAGCTAATTTATTACAAAGGTACAAAGGCAAATAAGTTGAGAAAGGAGATGCTTTTCAACCTATGGTACTAGAACAATTTGATAGCCATATGCAGAAAAAGTGAACTTTCATCCACACCTCACACTATATACAAAAATTAACTCAAAATGTATCATAGACATAAATATAAAACATCTAAAAGATATTTATTTGTAATAGTTCAAACTAGGCACAAACCAAATGTCTATAAACACTTGGTGAATGGATAAACTGTGGGATATCTGTGCAGTGTACCACAACGCAGCAATAAAAAGGAAATTGACGGTTAATAAATGGGAAAACATGGATCAATCTCAAAATGATGAGTGAGAGAAGCAAGGCCAAAAAAATGTCATACTGTATCATTCCATTTTATAAATCCTAAAGAGACATAAACTATTCTATAAGGTCAGAAAGCAAATGAATGGTTGCCTAGGCAGGGCAATTGGGGAGGAGGGCTGTGAGGTGGGGATTAGAAAGGGACATCAGAAAACTTTCTAAGGTGTTGAATATGATATATTCACTATCTTGATTGAGACATAATATTCACTACTAATAAGAGAGTGAAACAAGTTATTACAATAAGCACAATATTCTGTATTGATTCCAACATCTAGGAAAATATCATCAGATATAGATTTAAGAGGGCCAGCAGGTCCTCTTGGAGGGGCACAGGGTGGCTGTAACAGAGCTTTGTGCTACAGACCATATCAAACAACTAAGAAGCAGTCCCACCCCTAGGTTCTTCATGACATTTTCTACTAGAGAATGGACTTGAGGAAATGCGGAGCGGGAAGGGTAAGCTGTGACAAAGCGAGAGAGAGGCATGGACATATATACACTAGCAAACGTAAAATAGATAGCTAGTGGGAAGCAGCCGCATGGCACAGGGAGATCAGCTCGGTGCTTTGTGACCGCCTGGAGGGGTGGGATAGGGAGGGTGGAAGGGAGGGAGATGCAAGAGGGAGGGGATATGGGGATACATGTATATGTATAACTGATTCACTTTGTTATAAAGCAGAAACTAACACACCATTGTAAAGCCATTATACTCCAATAAAGATGTAAAAAATAAAATAAAATAAAATAAAATAAAATAAAAGTAGTCCCGTGACCTAGTCTTCTGCCTATTGTTAGGCTTAACACCAAGTTCATCACACTGACATTGCAAAACAATTACGTCAGCATTGCATATGAGCAACAGTGTAAATAAAATAGGGAAAAGAATTGGGCTGTCAATAAATAAATTCCTGAGAAGCTTCTTGAAAATGTTCTAGCACATGGTGGGCATTCAATGAATATTTTGAAATGGATAAAGGAAGCATGCTAGCACTGAAGCTTCACTTTCTTTAGGACCAGAAGGAAGAACAGCAAGGAGAACTTTCTGGAGGCCAGAGAGAAACAATGCTATACGCATAGCTAAATCCCTACTTAAAACTGTGCGTTATAGCTGGATACCAGAGACACGTTAAACCAGAAAAAAGAAATCGGAGACTAGGTTGTCTCATTTTGAGCAAAACATCCAAAAGTGAATATAGTTTGAAAATTGCAGCCAAATCTACATAATTACTTGCTCTTAAGAATTCAGCTGTATTTGAGTATATTTTTGTAAATTTCCTTGTAACTGCTACAGACCGCATAGCGGTTCTCGTTTTTTCTGTATCAAGATCAGTAAAGCAGAGAATCACTGCTTGGCTTTCTGCTGCATAGCTTTCATTTCATTTTAAGATTTCAACTGAAAAGGCAAAAAATGATGTTAAAAGCAAATTTTAGATTTTCACTCATTTACTCTCCTTCCAAGCATCACCATGATCCAATTTGTACTTCATCATTCAACGACCCTCCGTTCATTTAAAATATTTATTGAGCACCTACCAAGTAACAGTGCTGTCCTGGTTAATGAAGATACATGTAGTAACAAAGACAGAGACCCTTCCCCACGGAGTGCACAGTCTGGCAGGAAAATCTGAAAACTACAGGGTAGTACAGGGTGTCAGCCAGGAAGGGTAAAGAAAGAGAGGGTTAGAAAACACTTTTTCAGAAAGTGTTATTTCCAACTAAGATCTGAACAGGAGAATAACGTCACTAACAAAGGAAGAAAATCAAGTTAACAAGACAAGCACGTGACTGATCAAGTGAAGCATATTTCATGAACTGTCATAGTAAGATATGGCTCATAGAAACAGAGAGGTGATTCCATGGCACAGAGTTCCTTCTTAATTTCAATACATACTTTTAAGTCCCAGAAATTGTTTAGAATATGTGTTCTATTCAGTAATACAGATTATGATCATTTCATTAGAGTGACTAGAGATATTACAGATTCTAGAAAGATCTTTCCCTTTGATTTAATATTAAATGTGTTGCATGTGTTACACTTACCCAAATCCAATGCATAAAACTGACAACATATTGGTATGTGACCTGAAATGAATTCAGTAGAATACCATGCTTGCGAGATCTTTATTTCCTGGTTATAAAACTTTTTATGTAATGAGCAAAAAGTATGTTATTACTTTGCCACAATTAAAATCTTTCTATAAGTAGTATTGTGGTAGATGGCTGTGTTCCTAGAAATACACAAAGTTACAGAATAAACATGGCACAGATTTCTGGGGACCTTATCTTACTGTATAACAGGCAGTTCAAAGTATTTTATATTAAAATAAATGCAACTGTATTATGGAGTAGAATGTGAAATTTGTATGATCGTCTAAGAACATGAGCATTAAAAGAGAGTTTATATGTACAGTGGACAATTTAAAATTATACTTGCATATGCCTTTTTATTCTCCTCTCTCATAAGAGCTGTAATTGGTACGTGAGTGAAAAATTTTAGAACAGAAATTGATTATTTTAACTCATCTCTTATTCATTCATTTGGTAGTTGACTCTGATTATGCAGTAAATCCTTTTCCATATGTGAACATGCACAGACTCATGGATTTTTCCATGAGGCAGACCTGAACCTTCTTTAAAGTAATTATCCGACTCAAACTACTGATTCTTTTGGAAAACACTTATTGTATATGGTGAACTATTTGCTATATTTCCAGGGAAGAAATATAAATATTCAACAATTATTCCTGATGGATTATCTCAAGAATGTCTGTGGAGACTTGTAGCCTGCTTAGCTATAATGTTCTCCCAGAAGAATGAAACTGTTACTAAAGATATTATTTAGTTTATATTCTTTCATTAACAAGTATATCCGATTAAACTTCATAGGATAAAAGATGTATTTTAATGTTATTTGCTATCAATAATAAATGTAGATTAATGGAAAATTCATAAACATAAAAATAAATAATTCTACATCTTCCTGAATAGCTCATCCTAATTTTTCCATTTCTCATCTACTATAATTCAAATAGACTTTGCCGCATAATTTTAGAGTGCATCTTAAGATAAAGTCATAGTTGTTAAATATGTGACAGTGTTATTTTTCCAGATTGACTACAGACTCATCAAGGAGTTGTTTACTCCGTGCAGTGAACCAAACATCATTCCTGATGGGTCTGTGCTGTTTGGGATCCTGCTACCGTGGGTTGTTATAGTCTTCCATTAACTTTGACTACTGGAAGCTTTGGAGAGACCTCTTTGGATTCCTGAATGGTCTTCTCTGCCCTGGTTGTAGCCATATTTCTCCTGGGTAAATCAGGATCCATCACACCTCCCAGTGCAGTAACACCTTAACATGCCTGGTGGTTCAGTGGTAGTAGCAACCCACCATGTTCACCGGCAGACGGCAAGCTTACAGAACAAAGGTACCATTGTGACTACAGACTAAACCCTCTTCCCTTGGGAACTAGGGGAGAACAAAGCTACAGAAGGAGAAGCAAAAGTTTTAAAACGGATTATGAGGAATAATAGTCAAAGGAGTCATCCCCACTTTTATCAATGGACACACATGTTCTTATTTTAGAGAAACTGCATCTTATTTGGGACTTTGGTTCAGAACATTCACCACATCCAGCGCAACTGCTCACTTCAGAGCCTGTTGTCTCCTGGCTGGTGCCATAATATTGTCTTCCATAGACTGCTCCAAAATTCTATAATGCTGGCAGATCTGTGTGAAGTGGTGTGAGATAAAGTCAGTGAATTCTGTGGAGTATAATTAATTTTTATTTCTATAAAATGAGTTGCTTGGTTAATATTTTATATGATACCAATAATGTAAGGCATTGTCTATCTATCTATCTACCTATCTATCTATGATAGCATTGACATAGAAATTTCCAGTAGAAAAAGAAAATGCACATAGAGATTATGAGGACACATTGCTGCCTCCCCAGTAATGGACAACAGAAAAGTGATTTTATAGGACCCTTCCCCTCCACTGGGCAGGGGCGTATATAGGGAGCTCAACATTGACATATACTGTTTGCAGAATAGGCATTCAGCAGTAGCGGTAGCCAGAATAGCTTTGGCCAGGGGTAATCCTTGTTATCTCATCCTTTCTATCATGACTACATTGCACGTGAATCTGGGATGGCTGGAGAAATGGCTGACACAGTTCCAAAGGATGGTTCATCTTTTCCCCCTGATTATTGAGAACCTCTTCTTCAGTGGACCCTTTGATGAATATGTAATTGTATACAGATGTCTTACACATTGTCTCCATTCTTAGGAGTCGTTCCATATACTCTCCCCTACATACCCTAGTCCCCAGTACTCAGGTCATGTTCTTTTTAAGTCTTTGTCATCTGGCAAACCTATGAGCTACTGCTTATAAATTAGCATAAATCCGTATCTCTGGCCATTTCTTCATCCTGGCAAAATAGATCAGTAGATGCGTTGCTCAAGATTATCATCACCAGTAGGACTTCCATCAGTAAACTCCCAAAAGCAGAGGTAAAAAAGAGGAAAATGAATGATTACATTAGAGATCTTAACACACCTCTCTAAATAATAGAAGAATCTGACCCAAAAAAATTCAGTAATGTAGAATTTGAACAACACAATTAACCAACTCACCTAATTGATATTCAAAGAACATTACTTCCTACAGCTGCAGAATATGCATTCTCTACAAGTGCACAGAGAATATTCATGTAAATTAGATCATGTCTTGCTGTGAAGAAAATTCTCCACAAGTTCAGTTGATTAAAATCATGCTATCAAAAACTTATAGAGTTAAATCAATAACAGAGAGATAACTAGAAAACCCCAATATTTAGAAATTAAACAACACATTTCATCACAAACATGATTAAAAGAAGAAAATACAAAATGAACTGTTAGAAAATATTTTGAACTCAATGAAAATACAGCATATCAAAATTGTGCAGTGCAGCTAAAGTTATTTATAGCTTTGTATACACATAACAGAAAAAAATTAAAACAGTGATATAAGCTATCAGTTCAAGAAATTAGAAAAAAGTGCAGAAAATGAAACTCAAAGTATAAAGAAAGAAATAAAATGATAAAGGCAGAAATCAATTGTATAAAATGCAATGTAGGAACCAGGACCCATGAAAAGTTAATGTAATGTGGTATCCTGGATGGGATCTTGGAACAGAAAAAAAAGAAAAAAAAAAAAAACAAACACTAGGTAGACACTAAGGAAATTTGAATAACTACTGATACTACGGTTTATTCATAATAATGTATCAATACTGGCCCATTAATTGTAACATATGTACCGTACTACTGAAAAAGGTCAATAATAAGGGAAACTTGTTGAGGAGGTTTATGGGAACTCTCCGGACTATCTTATGTAAATCTAATTTTTCTGTAAATTTAATACTGTTCTAAACAATAAAGTCTTAAATAACTCTACAGTACAAAAAAGCAAAGGTACAATAGAGAAAAATCAGAAAGGTCAAATATTGGTTGTTTCAAAAGATTATAAATTTGGTAAAGTCACTATGAAGACTTTATAGGAAACACAAAAGAAAAAAAATATACTTATCAATATCACTAATGAAAAGGTACATCAATACAGGTACTGCAGTTAGTAAAAGTTAAAAAATTATAATAATTTTAGGACAATACATTTGAAAATTTAAATTAAATGGACAAATTCGTTGAAAAGAAAAAGAAAAAAAAAACTCAAAAAAGAAATAGAAATTCTATACAGACTATAGCTACATCAGAAATTGATTGTCATTAAAAAGTTCCCAAATATATAAAACTCTTAGTAGTTTCAGTGGGAATTCTTAACATTGATGAAATAAATAATACTAATCTTACACAAATTTAGAGACTAGAAATTAAGGAATCAATGTCCAACTCATGTTATGAAGTTGACATAACCTTGATACAAACCTAACAAGGACATTAAATGACATTAATAAGGACTTTAAATAAAATATGGACTCTGTTTCTCCCATTAAAATTATGCAAAAATCTTAAACACAATATTATCAATTTAAATACAGTGATTTGTAAAAAAGGATAACACATCATGACCAGCTGAGAGTTTACCCTGGAATATATCACTCAAAATAAATAAACAAATAAATTTCATCCCTATCAAAATAAGGGGAAAAATGCATTTTAAGAGATGCAGAAAGGGCACTGCTAATTTTAAAAACCACATGATTAAAGAACAGACAAATAAAACACTCAGCAAACTAAATTAAAGGAGGACTTCCTTAATCTGATAAGAAGCACCTATTTAAAACCATTACAATTATTACTGATACTAATGGGGGCATAGTGAATATTTTACCCTCCAGTTTAGGAGTGAAGTAAGAATTCAGACTTTTACCACTTTTATTTAATATTGCTCTGGAGGTCCTTGCCATTGAAAATAAAAAGTAAAGAAAAATTGTTATAGGTCTTTAAAAAATTGCCACTATTCACAGGAAATATGTATAGAATGAAAATAATTTAAAAAAATAAGTATTAAGATCAGCAGTGTCTCTGCATCCAATATTACTATACAAAACTTAGTCATACTTTGATGAACAATTATCAAGCAAAGAGAAAATGAAATTTGAATATATATTTGTATGAGTTATATGAGAATTATGAGCAGTTAATATATGAAAATAAACTGCAAACTGCAAAAAAATTCCTAAGAGGAATTTTTAAACATATAAATAAATGAAGGGTTATAATATGATCATGGATAGGAAGAATCAATATTGTTAAACATCAATTTTCTCCAAGATGGAGAACTTCTGCTACTGGATATCAAGATTTAGTAGAAAGTTAGTATTAGCAAAATGATAGATAAATGGTCCAATGGAAGAGAATAGTGAATCCAAAGTGACCTGATTTATGGAGTTATCTGATTTATAACAATGACAACACTCTAATTCAATGAGGGAATTATGGTCTTTTCAATAAATGATATGGGTCATTTGGAAGATATCCAATTGAAAAAAGTGAAAGTAGACCCATCAGTCACAACATACATACAATTAGTTCTAATCATAGACCTAACTGTGAAATCTGAAACAATAAATTTTCTAGAGTGAATTTAGGAGAATATCTGTGTGTTATTTTAATAGACTAAGATTCTTAAAAAGAAGCAAAAAGAATCATGAAAGTGATAATGATAATCTTTATGATTAAGAATCTCAGTTCATTGAAAGAAACTTTTAAGAGGTTAAAAGACTAGTTGCATACTAGAAGATGTTTTCAATATGTACATTTTTAAAAAGATGAATATACCATAACTACAAATAAAAAGACAGACACCACAATTTACAAAAGTGAAAAAATAAAAGGGGGGGCATATTTCTTGAGAAAACTCAGTATAGGAAAAGATATCCAAATGACTGTAAGCGTAAAAAAGACAGTAACCATCAATTCTAATTAAAGAAATGCTAATTAAAATCACAATAGATATCACTTCATTTCCACCAGAACAGTTACAATTAAGAGAAGTGAAAACCACAAAGAATAAATGAGGATTGGAGAAACTTGTTATCTCTACAGACAATGCTGGTGGGTGTTTAAATTTGTCTAACAGTTTTGTAAACTTTTTAGCAGTAGCCATTAAAAATAAATACACAATATACCTCTGCTACCACTTAGTACAGAAAGTTGCAAACAATAATATGCATACCCAAACAATGAAAAAGAGCTCAGTTGTCTACAAAGTGTAACTTTTCTTGATCCCATTAGAAAATTTAAGTTGCAAGGCAACCAAGTAATCTGAAATCCAAAGAGAGGCTTTAAAATAACTGCAATATGTTAAAAGATTTAATAGAAAATGTCCACACCTTGTATAAAAAGATGAGAATTATAAGCAGAAAGCTGGAAAATGTAAGCAAGGATCAAATGGAATAGTTAGAAATAAAATTATATCAGAAATTGAGTTTCTTCAATTAAAAAAATCAGCAATGCTGATGATAGGTTGTGAGAAGTTATCCAAACTAATGGACAAAGAAAAGAAAAAGAATGGGAAAAAATGAACAGACCAGCCTAGAGCTGTGGAACAATATCAGGTGGTCTAATATACATGGAAGTGTAATCCCAGAAGGTGTAGAAAGAGAGTGGAGCAGAGGAAATATTAGAAGAGAAAATGGCTGAAAATTTCCCAGAAGTAATGAAAGAAATCAGATAACAGATTCTAAAGACTCAAAGAATCCCAAGGAAAATAAATACCAATACTCCTCCACACACACACATACACACACACACACACACACACCCCTAGACACACCAAAGATAAATTGAAATTTTTGAACACGCTCAGAAAATGACCCATGTTACACAGAAGAACAAAGAGAATTAAGAAGTCCCAATATTCCCACTCGTGGTGACGCACTTAGCAGAAATCCAGTGTTAAGAGAGACAATTCAGAAACGAAGGAGTAAAAAACCGTGTGATTCCATTTACATAAAGTTCAAGAATTAGCAGAATCAGCTATGGGGATAGAAGCAAACATATGTTTTCTTTAAGGGCATTGGCTTGTAGTGAGCACAAGTGAGGCACAGGAACATTGGGAATATTCTAAACCTTGCTTTTGTATTTGATTTTCTTGCTTTTTGTAGATTCAGCTATTTATATTTTATTTGTAGGAGTTCATATATTTTGTGTGTATTGTTTCTTTAAAAAACTTATGCACTGAAAATATCTTCTAGTCTGCAACTAATTTTTTTTCTTTCTTTCTTTCTTTCTTTTTTTTTTTTTTGGCTTGTGGGATCTTGGTCCCCAGACACCAGGGACTGAACCCGGGCCCCCTGCAATGGGCTGGAAGCTCAGAGTCCTAACCACTGGACAGCCAGAGAATTTCCTGCAATCAAGCTTTTAAGTTTCTTAAAAGTCTCTTTCAATGGGCAGAGATTTTTAATCTTAAGGAAACTCTCCTGTTTATCATATTAAATTTCAATGAGGTGGCACTTAAGATTTGTACATCACTAGCTTAAAACTGGATAAAAATGAAATAAATGTGAAAGAAAAAAAAAACCTGAGGAAAAATTGAGATCTTAATAGAAAGAAAATGAAAACAAGAAAAAATAATGTATACTCTAAAATTCTAATTAGAGTCTCAACGGTGTCTGTTGTAATTTGCTAAAATAAACTTTTGAGTTTATGTTGAAGAATAAATATTTAGATTAGCAAATGTAGTTTATGTAAAACAGAAGACTGGTGAAGAGATCTCCCTTATGACATATTAAAAATAATACAAAGCCACTATAATCAAGTTAGTGCCATTGGAACAGACTTAGAAAAAGATAAGTAGAAAGAATAGATTTCAGAAATAGACTGCAGGGTATATAAACTTTCAATACATGAAAAGGAAGATACTTCCATTCAACAGGAAAACACTGTGTAGTTTAAAAACTGTGGCTGACACAAATTCCTGTCCATTTAAAAGAAATTTATGTAGAACTGTACCTCACACCATATACAAAAATATATTTCAGGGCTTCCCTGGTGGCACAGTGGTTGAGAGTCCGCCTGCCGATGCAGGGCACACAGGTTCGTGCCCCGGTCTGGGAAGATCCCACA
>NW_006797873.1:607127-612888 GCF_000442215.2 Lipotes vexillifer | reverse complement strand
TCGCTTTTTTTTTTTTTTTGTCCACGCTGCACAGCTTGAGGGATGGGATCTTTGTTCCCTGACCAGGGATTGAACCCGGGCTCCCAGCAGTGAAAGCACCGAGTCCTAACCACTGGACCGCCAGGGAATTCCCCCCCCCCCAAAAAAAAAAAAAAAATATATATATATATGTATATATATATATACATATATTTCAGATGAGTAAAGATTATAATGTAAAAATAAAATTAAAAGTGTTGGAAGATTTTAGGAGACCAAAGAAATAAACTAGAAAGTAGGAACTTTCTGAAAGTATGACAGGAAAATTATTGGATTACAATGAAAACTATAGAAATATTTGTTATATAAAACATATAGGGTAAGATGATCAAAAGACAAAGTATAGACTGGGAAAATATTTGCAATACATATAATTTACATATAATATTTGCAATGCATATAATTTACATATCATACGTATAGTATTTATGTTCTCTCTCATGTGCATTAGGGCTACCCTGCTTCATGATTCCAGCTTGTGTAAATTACATTGTGGTTTTTGTAAACACTTCGAGACTAAAACGTGAAGGGAGGTACAGTTGGGCTCCCAGGAGCTGTTCATTACAGCAGCCTTAGTAGAAAGGGTTCCTACATGTTTATATGTGATAGAAGACCCAGCAAAAATGTTTGCAAATGGTCTTTAGTAGACAGCTTACAGAAGCGATGACCAAATAGCCACAAACACATAAATATATATTGGATATCACAAGAAAAGTTGTAAATTAAATTGTAAATTTTAATCATAACTGAAAAGAACAAGGTAATTCTGCACAGATTATCAGAAATAAAATAATAATAGTGCTGGCACTGATAGGGATAATGAATAAACATAGATGCATGCATAACTGGTGTAAAGGTGAATTTATATAGCTTTTTTTGAAAAAAAAATCTGGCAATGTCTATTTATATTGAAAACAAATAACTCTGTGACCCATTAATAAGACTCCAGGAAATACACAGATTTACCAACTATTATTTGTTTATATGGTAAACATTTGAAGGGAGAGGTTACTAAAATGAATGCTATGATGAACCTCATTGTAATGAGGATGAACCTCATTGTAACGAGAATAAACCTGCAAATGAACTAAAGCACTAGTAGGGACCCCTGAGGCAGTCACAAGGATCAACTGATGCACATCGGGTGCCTTAAAGAGATTTCATGATATAACTGTGAGAAAAATCAAGTTGCAGTAAGATGTATATGATATAAGCCCAATGTCATAAACAGATAAGGAAAATACAAACATAAAAATTTTACTTGATTGTGTGAACAATAAGAGCAAGTGGATTAGTGGAGAGAGCAAAGCAAAACCCAAAATACAAAGACTACGATTAAAAAAATATCCCAGACTATAACAAAAATACTACAACAAAACAACTATTCAGTATAAAACCAATGATCGTATTTATGTAAAAATAACATACGTCCATATATGTATTTCTCTATCCATCTGTCTCGCCAAGAGGTTATTGTTGGTCGTCTCCAGTAATTGAAAATTTCAAGCGCTTTTGACTTTCCTCTTACATTTTGCTATATTTTCTGAAGAATTTACGATGAACATGAATTATTTATCTAATCAGAAAGAAACGAGTAAACATTTTTTATTTAAAAAAGAAAAAGTGTAGCCCATGTGTAATCTGCAAATTTATGACTCAGAATAAGTGAATGATTGTAATACCTCACCACTATGATTTGTCACAAGCAGAGAGCTTCATGCACAGGTAATTCTCTATCTACAACCACCGAGCTGTCTTTCCTCTTGAAAGAGTCCTTGTCATAGCAATTCCCCCTGACATACCTTGGAGCCACTGCCCACTTGATTAGCTGGTATTGTGCCCCGTGTAATAAATGATGCCGCTCTGCGAAGCTTCTCCTTCTATATTTGCTGCTTTTTCCTTGGTTTCACTGAATGCAGTTGCTCTTCCTAGCGACTTCCAGACCCGTGCCCTCCTCCAGGCAGTGAACAAGTTATGCTTTAAGTAGTTCGGTACAATATGATGTTCTGTGATTATGAAAATGTTCTATATCTGTTCTGGCAATAAAGTAGCATCTAGTCACATGTATGTATTGAGTGCCTGAAATGTGGTTACTGCAATCAAGGAACCTACTTCTAAGATTTTATTTAATTTTGATTTATTTATATTTAAATACTCACATATGGCCAGTGGATACCATATTCGACAGTGTGGCTTTAGAGTGATTCTTTCTAATGGGTGAGAAATAATGCGGGTTTATTCCCCTTTATACCACATTTCTCACTCTCCCTGAACACACAGGCCTTGCAGATATGGTTGTGCTCCAGGCCACAGCCTCATTGCAATCATACTCTCAAGTCTTTCTTCACTTATAATTATTTGTTTTCTGGGTCCATATTATCTTTTCCTCGGTCAAAACTCCATTATGGAATATTTATCATGTAAGGAAATCTGTTTATATTCAAATCAACACTATGGATTGTATATGAGTTTCCTTTCACAGGGATTCTGGACCCCCAAAACTCAATGGATTTGACTGGGCATGCTTTTTAACGTTACTAAATACTTGTGACAACTACAGGAACACATTCCTAAGCATTTTCTGAAATGGGGCTCGTCTGCCAAAAGCATGACTGGAGGACGCATTGCCTGATTTTCCCTGTGATCCCTCCAAAGCTTTACCTCTGAGCCACGAATGTGCCACCATGAGGGATGCCTCCACTCACCTTAAAATAAAGTAAGATTTTAGAAGTAGGTTCCTTGATTGTAGTAACCACATTCCAAGCACTCAGTACATACATGTGGCTAGCTGCTACTTTATTGCCAGCGCAGGGAGATTTAAAAAGCATTTCCCACCTGTGGTCAACACAAAGGAGAGCACCAGAGTTATCATTAGCCCCAGATAGGCTGGGAACCTAGGAGCGGCCACCATAGCACTGGCCTAAGGTTCATTTTCTCTGTCACTTCCTGGGGGGACAAGCCAGACCCACATGCAGGGTCAGGACTGGCTGACAATTTGCCTCACCACACATTCAGAGTGTCGTTCGATTTCTTCTGTTCTCCTGGACACACAGCAGCTGCTTCTTTCGGACACTCAAAACACAAGTTACACATCCTTTTCTGCACAATGGGAGCCGATGCACAGAGCACAATGGTTCAGAGTGAGGATACGGGAGCCAGGATGCTTGGGAGTAAGTCCTGCCTCTTCACTTCCCGTTTTTTCTGTGTACTTGAGCACGTTTTGAATCTGTCTCCCTATCCTCATATTTAAAGGAGGAATAATAATAGTATATGGGATTCTATATATGGGATATGAGGGTTGTTGAAAGAGTGAAATAAACCAGTATATAGAGCACTGATAACAATGCTTGGCAATATTACTGGTGCTATCTGGTACAATATTAGTTCTCATCATTTCCTGCCCACATCCTACAGGTGGCTACTCTTTTAACATTCAGGAAGAAAGCAATGTTGTTCAGAGATTTTCTTTCTATGAGCAACTGAGTTTCTTACATCTTTCACCTTTGGTGGGAAAAACACACCCACACACACCTACACACATCTTCAGATTAATAACGAGAGTGTAACTTTCATAAATAAAATGTGTTTTTTCCATAAGTTTCTTGTTTGAGATGGAAAAGATTAAAGCTGAAGGTATGCTTTTCTTTAGAGTAACTTTTTACTCTTTACTGATCAACTGAGCTCCATGCCCAATTTTCATGAGTGCTATATTGATCGATGAACGATCTTAAACGTTTAGCATAGCACAGAAATTCACTTTGTAGAATCAAATATATTCAGGCACCAGAAGGGTGCAGAGGCCATAATCTATGACCATTTTTATGTCTGCCATAAATTTATTTCAAAACTCTCTCACCATGAAAATTACCCTCTTGACTATTGTTGAGAGTTCATATAAATTGGGATATAGAAACTATGGCTAAGAGATACATGAGACAATGTTGCTGATGAATAATGGATGGTTCTAAGAGTCTTTGAAAATCAGATTATCTGATGGTTGCCAAGACTTGTCTGGTAAAGGCTGCCTACAAAACAGAGGTACAGGAAATTCCCAAGTCTTTTTACCAATGATAGAACCATAGAGATGATGTGCTAGAGAGGAGAAGCAAGGTCTGATTGGACTCAAATTTGGGATGGGAGATGTCTATTCAATTGGCCTAAGAAGCCATAGGGCCAATATGCAGAAGTAAAATAATCAAATAAATGAGGATTGACAGGTGAGAAAGCCAACAAGCTATAAAATAGATGCAGAGGTAAAACAGGAAAGTGAATGAGGATTGACAAGTGAGAGGATGTGAGAAAACCAAGATGAAGCCTATTATGGGTGCTTCTGCAGCTAATTCAGTGATCTACGAAGTGTGCTTTTCCCATGCCAGCACACTTATTTCCACAGCATTAAGGGTCATTATCAAGTCAGGCTTATCTCTACTCCCTCACTCACCCATTTCCATCTTGGCCAAATCTTTGATTATTGTCTGGTCAGCTGTCCAATAGTTGGAGATATGCTTAAGGTGAGTTTATATTAATGAGCTAAAACACTGAGCTCTAGATCAGCTTCTAAAGATATGAGAGTGATAGTGGTAGGGAGAGAGGATGAAACTTAGACATTTTTTAACCACAGACTGGAATGGGTTACCATAAGCTATCTTTGGAGAATCTCTTGGGTGGATGGTGGGAGTAGACAGAGACTTCTATGATGATATTTCTTTTGAATGGAGACTTGGTTAAATATGCTACAGGAAGATTCTTCTTTAGGTGACTGGTGCAGCAATTCAACAGGGTAAGCATTTAGTAACTGATTTCCTCTTCCAAAAGTGTCCCCATACTTTTCTTGCAATTAGTCCTTTGTGGCTGATAGTACAGAGGCTCACTGAGCATAGAAATGCCTTATTAAGGACCTTACAGGACTTAACATGAACCAGGATACCTAGAATGAAATGATGATGTCGAAGGAGCCACAGAGAAGAATAACAGAGAAAAAAGGACCAAGGTGTTCAGGGATGACGAGGGTCCATAATAGGGTGCCCAATCATCCTTGTGTGTCCCAAACTGAGAGTGTTTTCAGGATATGGGACTCTCAGTTTTAACACTGAGGAAACTATTGGGCAGACCAGGACAATTTGGTCACGGTAGTCAAGCATCTTGTATCAGTATGGCTACCATGACTAAGATGGCTTCATGGCCCTAGAATGGTACTTAAAAGATCCAAAGTAGGATCAAGTCAGGTGACCCTCTAGAGACACTTAATAAATGAAATTTAGCCTTTTCAGTTTTCCAGACAGCTTCCTTTAATAATACGTAATAAATTTTTTTTTCTGGATTTGCATCAATCGGGCATCCCTGGTAACCTGATTGAGTTTTTTGAAATGTGCTTTCTGAGAACTATAAAAATAGCAAAAAAAAAGTTCAGTGTAAACCATCTTCTTCTGGCCTTCTGAGGCTGGAATTTCTGTGAGATAGCCTAACACAGGATGTGTCTGTTAGAAATAGAGTTATTCTCCAGTAACTTGGAAAATTGTTTTCTGAAGTGATGCCCTATCAATAAAAGACATCTTAGAATTTTCCAAATGTTGTTCTTTAAAAAAGATCTGAGTACCTCACAAATCTTGGAGCAGTGAAAATTCTCCAGAATATGGACAGGCAGAAAATAAATATATACCAAGAGGGTTCTACCTCTATCGAGGGATTGGGATGTCTCTGACATCCCACAATTTGTAGGGAA
>NW_006797873.1:550504-607117 GCF_000442215.2 Lipotes vexillifer | reverse complement strand
AGGGAAAGGTCATCTATGAAGCGGCAAGAAGTAGACTGAGACATAATACCTACACTGTGAATTTCTGCTCCCATAGCTGAGAATGCAGAGAAATCCTCTCTATTGCAAGCACTCTTGTTCAGCCACATGTCTTGCCCATCCCTGAAGTGTGGGAGAGCTATTAAGGAAGCATGATTCAATGTCTTTTTCCACACTCTTAGCCACAGTACTAGACTTATCCCACAAAAATACAGCCAACACCTAGCGAGTTTCAACAAAAAAGAGCCACTCTTATCCAAGGCCAAATCCTCTACCTAATGAAATACTTAGAAGAGGAAATTAGCAGAAACTAATTGTTCTCTGATCCTGCCAGAAATAGTGAACCAGTTAATTTGTGTTCTCTGCTTGAACTGGGCATTAAGAACCCTGGAGAATTCTGTTAGAAACATCTTATAACATAGGCAAAGAGAGATGCTTAGGGACTTTTCTTCCACCTTTCCTTTCTTCCTTCCTTCCTGAAATATTATTCCAGTGAGATACCTCCAGGTAGGAATACAAGATGTTATAAGAATGTAAAAGAGGATAATTGGATGGAATCAAATTCTAGTAGACTTGCAGGAGTAGGACAAAGTGTTTTGATAGATTTTAGAAGGTTTCTGCATTCCGTGTGAATAAGTAATTGGAGGTCACCTGCTGACAGTGACAGGAGCAGTAAGAGTGCTTGATGCCAGATGAGTGGGAAACGTGGGAAATATTTGTGGTAGATAACATAGTGCAATTTGATCAAATAAATATTGGACAATATTCTATAAGGAGGATCTAGTTATAGTCAGCGATCTTGAATTATTAGTGGTACCAGCTTGCCAAGTTAGATAATTTTCTCTAGCTGTGTTCAGCTGCCCAGAAGGGAAAAAAGTCATAAGGACAAGACAAAAATTATTAAATAATAAATCTTATAACTGAATTCAGAAAGTGAAAGAAGACAGAAGAGAACAATAATGGGGGGAAATAAAAGTATCAAGATGGTTAAAAAAATATTAAGTGTGATTAGTTAGCCAAAGGAGCTAGAAAGACAGAGAACATGTTACTTAAATGAGTGATTTGGGAAATAGAACATTTGAGTACTGAAATTAAGAGCACAGAAGAATTTGTTCATCATGTTTTAGAAGGCAGAAAAAAGGATTTAGATGAGAGTAGGAGTAGAAAATAGGGTCCAAAACAAGGAAGTTACAGAGCGTCATGTATTGATGGTCTGCTAAAGAAGAGGCTGCCAGCCCAGGCTGTGAGTGTGGGAAGATAGAGGCAAAGGGGATTGTTTTAATCATGGTTCTTAGTCGCAAAGAAGAGAACCCACTTGAGTTATCTTGAACAGAAAAGGATTTATTAAAGAACCAGAGCACTACAGGTCGGTCCCATACAACCGGGAAACATAGAGCTCGGGGCAACACAGTTCAAAGACACATAATACCAGTAGCACTGCTAGGATATCCCTGTCCACGTGGAGAACCTCTTATGCTAGTGATGGAAGTTAAACATAATTGGCCACAGTTACCTTGAAAAACCAAATGCCTCTGTGACATTGGTTGCTTGTAGATCGAGTCAGTCTTGTGCATCAAGTTGCTTACTTCCACATTTAGGACTAATGCGCATGTATCTGTGCAGAGGAAGACGGGCACACACAGAACCCTCACTTCCCAGGGCTCTTCCAGCTTTGTCAGCCCTCATGGAAAGTCAGATAAGGTTAGAATGGCTGCTAAAATAGTGAATCTACTGTATCTGACCCAAAGCAATTTATATTTGAGTATTAATTGATGGAAAAAAGAAAAGAATCTTGACAAGCTTAAACTGAGTCAAATGGAGAGAGGCCCTTGCTTCTTTGGCTTTGTGTATTGTTAGCCAGATAACAGCGGTCACATCACACAAGATTCAGTAGAGTGCATGTGCTCATTTTGGCTCTTTCGACTCTGGACACTGCCATTCTGAGAGATAGCAGTCTGCTGTACCACCTGTGCATGGCCTCTTTCTCTTTTTTTAAGGTGGGACATAAAGAAGTCTACTTATCAATTTGTACAAGAATTGATCATAAATCTAAATATGAGATGAACACTGCAAAAATTTTTAAAAGGAAACCATAGGAGTAAATATTTGTGGCCTTAGATATGACACAAAATTATAAATTACAAAAGACAAATTAGATAAATCAGACATCATCAAACAAAGATTTTGTGCTTCAAAGGACACCAACAGGAAAGTGAAAAGACAGTTCACAAAATGGAATGAAATATTTGCACATGCTATATCTGATATGGAACAAGTGCCCGGAATATATAAAGAACTCTTAAAATTCAACAATAAAAAGACACATAATGTAATTTTTAAATGGGCAGAAGATTTAAATAGACATTTCTCCAAAGAGGATGAACAAATCACCAATAAGCACATGAAAAGTTGTTCAATATCATTAGTCCTTAGGAAATACAAATTAAAACCGCAGTGAAATATCACTTCCCATACATGGTAGTAGCTAAAATTAAAAAGAAAGATGATAACAACTATTAGAAAGAATGTGGAGGAATTGGAACCCACGTACATTGCTGGTAGGACTATAAAATGGTGCAGCTACTGTGGGAAAGAGGTTGGCGATTTCTCAAAACGTTAAAACACAAATTTTCCATATGATCCAATAATTCTACACCTACGTATTTACTAAAGAGAAATAAAAAATATGTCTACACAAAAAATGTATACAAATGTTGAGAGCAGCATTACATATAATAGCTAAAAGGTAGAAACAACCCAAACGTTCACCAACTGTTGCATGGAAAAATAATTGTGGTACATCCATGCAATGGAATATTACCTGGCAATAAAAAGTAATAAAGCACTAATACATACTTTAACATGGATGAACCTTCAAAACATTATTCCAAGTGAAAGAAGATAATCACAAGTTACCACATATATGTATGATCCCATTTGTATAAAATGTCTAGAATAGGCAAATCCATAGTGATGGAGAGTGGATTAGTAGTTGGTGAGGGATGAGGAAAGAAGGGAATGTTGAATGACTACAAATAAGTATAGGATTTCTTTGGGGCGGGGAAATGTTTCAAAATTAAATTGTGGTGATCACTGCACCATTCTGTGCACCTACTAAAAGCTATGGAATTACACCCTTTAAAATACATTTAAGATATAAATATAAAACATATCTCAATGAAACTGTTATTTAAAAAAATTATACACACACACACACACACACACACACACACACACACACCACATACACACTCAGGTAACATACACTTAAAGTCCCCAAAGGTGACCTAACAAACTACTAGCATCCTTGGTAATTTTGGACTCCTTTGTTTCCATATTCTTTCTGGGTGGATACCTTCTTTGCCGAATTGCTAATTCTGAACCTGTTTAATATAGCAGCTCTAATTTTCTCTTTAGAATCAACCTCTTTGCCAGATGTTTTGTCTGACACTCTGGTAACAGAGACCTCCTGGTTATCATGGGAACTATCACTCCCTCATCACTGTTTCCAGTGAACACAACGTGGAATGGGGAAAATGCATCCCAGTCTGTTGGGAAAGGGACATCTATGCATATCCATACCACCCCCTGCAATTTACAGAAAGTTTCTCACACCAGCACTCTGCATTTCTTCTTAAGGAGTTTAGAGATGTTCCATCAAGACCTACTTTCCTTACCTAGATGCAATTCATTTTTGATATGCAGGGTGGCAATTTGTAGGAAAACTTATATATGTGATATGATCATAATCACGTGTACTCACAACCACATGATCACACTCAGTATGGGAAGCAGGTAACTGAGCCGTCCCCTCTGCACTCCCCTTTAAGGATACTTTAAGCAATTTTTGGCTCAACTTGACTGCATATCTGACACCCTTGCATGGATGATGTGTGTAATACAGCTCTCCAGTGGTTCTGTCATGAGGTAGAAGGGCCTAACTGCCAGAGCAACACAGGAATTATGCTGCTTGTGAAATATTTCTGAGTTGGCGTCTGGAAATGAATGGCTCCAAACTACTGAACATATTTAGTCTGTGGGAGACTCAGCTCATGACATACTTACCTGTTGGTTACCATGGAAGGAGCCACTTCTGATGAGGAAGAAATAAAAAGTAACATCAATGCGTTGCCACAATGGATGCCAACAGAGTGAGTGTGTTTCAAGGTACAATGAGGTGCCTGTACTTTGGTATTCCAGAAGACGTGTAAGTACCCTTTCTGGGCAACAGTACAGCCACTGCCTGGATCTGATGTGTCCAGTAGTTACAGGGGAAACCATCAAGGTCAGACCTGAACCACCAACGAGCCTGGTTCTCCAGTCAGCCTGCCAAGTGTTCTAGTGCTGGGCAAATTAAATGTATTTTGAGCTCATATAGATTCTCTCCACAGTGATTTTGCAGGGCTACATGGTGTCACAGCTTAGCAATTTTCCAACTATTTCTGCCCAGGAAAAATATGTGATGATCACCAAAGTTTCTTTTGTTGCAGAGATGCCAGGCCATCAGACAATTAAAAATATCCAAAATTTTCTGTAATTGGCCAGGTACTTCTAACTTTATTTTTTCATGCATATGATTTTATTACTGAAACTTATAAAGTAGCTTGTCTTAAAAAATAGTGTCCAAACATCTAATGCTGCTGCCTCTAGACAGGCTCTGGAATCAGCCTCCCTCGGCTTAAATCCCATATCTGCCACATATTAGTTGTATGTCCTTGGGCAAGATGCTTTGTGTAACCTGTTCCTTTTCCTCTGTAAATCGGGGTGGGGCGGATGTTAATCGTGGTTCTTAATAAGGTCATTATAGGGTAAATGAGTTAATAAATGTACAAAACACTGCCTAGAATAAAGTAAGCTCTTAATAGGTATTATTTTATTTTACATTATGTCATTAACGTCTTGATTTCGCATCTGGTTTCTCTCATCCTGATTCTGGACCTTCTTTTTAGACTATGGTATAAATCTTTCCCACTAGCTCTTCCCACATAGGACTCGCTACGATGGTTCTTATTCAGTTCTAGAGAGCCAGCTCTAGACTCTACTCTGCGTGTTATCTTGCAAATCCCAAGTAAGAGGTAAGGAGGAGGCTACAGTTTTTATTACCAAAGGCCAGCAAGAGAGGTTGTTAGATTCAGACGCTAACATGCCAAGTACTGTTCTAAGCAACACAAGCACACAGCATCCACCAGGGGGTGCCTGTCTTGTAGAGATGGGTGAATTTTGTTCAGTTCAGGGAAGTTTTTTAAAGAGACTCAAACTGCACAAGCACTGACGTAAGCCTGTTAGCCCGAACATGAGGTGGGATTTCGCCTTCAGTACTAATTGCATGGATAGAGAGCTAATACTGCAGCCTAAAGTCACTGAATGAAGCTCTAGAATAGAATAGAATACTGTGAAGATTCCATACAAATTAGACTGTGAAGATTCCATACAAATTAGACATCTTTAACCGTCCTCTCTTTTCAGTTGTACCCCCGCCCCTGCCCCCAACACACACACACTCATACACACACACGTATACACACATTCTCCTGCTCATAAACACACACAGACACACACATTCACTCACCTGGCCCACGTTACCCCCCTGAAAAAAATATTTCCTCACATTTACAGGACATAGTCAGTTCTAACTTATTTTGTTTGCTGAAAGCTCTGGTGTTTAGAATCCACTGCAATTTCTGATTCTGCATCTTTGACTCAGATACTGTGTGGTGCCTTTGTTTCAAAGAGACCCAATCGTGCCATGTTGAATTTAATAAATATAACCTCAATGCTTGACTCTTTCCTAAGTTATTTGCACTTTCTAAATCAACTTCAGAAAGTTCTCCCGATTATCTATAAGATGTACTCCGCTAATAAAATATATACACCTGTGGGCTTTTCCCCAGATGGCAGAAATAGAAAAGAAACTTTAAAAAGAGTTGATTAGGAAGGACTGATCTCTTCGTCACCAGTAAGTATTTATTAAAGGCAAGCATTTTAGAAAACTAAACTAGCTTTCTACTTTAGGGAGCTGATTAAACAATTCTTTGTAGGTATGTATGGATTTGAACTGCTTTTAAAATCTTATTTCATTAATATAATTACCATTCAAAATTAAGTTACATAGAGTATCTCAATTTGCTGCTCATGGGATATGATCTCTCTTAGTTTAAAATTACATTATACTTGGAAAGCTTCAAACTATCGGGTTAGCTTGTTTGGCAGACTGTTAGATTAATTCTCTAATTCACTGAAATATCTATTACCATTTTCAAAAGAATTGACTGTAATGAATTAGAGAGCTAATCTCAACAATTTATCACTCAAATGAGGTCATCACACTTTGCAGAACATTCAAGACTACAAGCCCGTTCCTAACGTTTTCTTTATATAAGAAAAACATGTATTTTCTATATTATGCCTTATCATATTTTTAAATGGATTTAAAAATATAATGAAGAGCTGCTCTGTTATAAGATAGAAATCACATAATCCGTCTGCTGTAAATTATTTCCATAACGTTATTAAAAGTCTTAACACAGAGTTAATATGATGGTATGATATGTTGATAATAGAGAACAATGGTATAACTATGCTCTAAAATTTTAAGCATTTGTTAGGAAAACTAGAAAGCTTATACGTTCTTTTCTGCTATGTTCTAAAGAACCCCCTGTCCCACGTTTTGTTTGTTTCTTACAAATTCTGACATGCGTGTCTGTGCCTAAGACTCTTGTGATAAAATGTCTACCCCAAGTCCTGTAGGGTACTCTGCGTCCTTGCTAGTACCACTCTCCTGTTCCCTTGTTCCACAGACACTCACTCCACTCCCCCACTGGGAACACAGGCCAGCACGTGAGTACCAGTCAGGGGCCAGACACTACCATCCCCTGCAGAATGGCCTTGAAGCTGCTTGTCTAAGTACATTTTAGAACTGATTTGCTCCTATATGAAGTCTTTTCCTGCTCCACCAATCAGAATGCAAGTGGAATGTATCCCCAAACCTAATCTGCACAGTCTTATAGAGTCTGAATTATTGTTGTTGTTTTTCAGATGCCCTCATTTAGTGTTCGTCCCTGCCCTCCGCCCCCTTCCCCTCCTCCTTTTCCTTCTGTAAAATGGGTATATGGTGTTTGAACGCAACATGAATTATTTATCCAAATTCTTTTTGATGAACATTAGGGTTGTGTCGAGTTTTTGAGTGTTAATTATATCACTGCTATAAGAAGTCTTGCGACTTGCTTCTAATTGATTGAATATGGCAAAAGTGACAGGATGTCACTCCTTTTGATTACCTCATATAAGACATCACTCGTTAGCAAACACTATTGAGGATCCACACGGTGGGGTGCAGAGGGCAGCCCTAGGAAGTGACGTCGGCATCAAGACTGAAGCCAGTAAGAAGCCACGTCCTTCAATCACATGGAAATGGATTCTGTTAACCTGAGTGAACCTGGACACGGACACCTCCTCTGTCCAAACGGGAGCTGAGCCCAGGACGACATGCTGATTATAGCTCCAGAAGACCCAGCTAAGCCATGCCCAGGCTTCTGACAGAAACTGTGAGGTAATATGTGCGCTTCTTACGCAACAACAGAAAACGGATAATTATCTCAACTAATATAACATATAAACAAAACAATTTAACGGTATAGAATTGTAGGTACCGGGACTGACGTATAAATGTGAGAAAATTTAGAACTTCAAACTGTGGCACAGAGTGAGCAATTCAGTAAATAGTTTTGGAAAGAAATATCCATTTGAAGAAAGAAAATATATTCATACTTGACAGTCATAGAAAAAAAATGATTGGATTAAAAATCTAAATTTAAAAAATGCAAATATTTTACATGCTTATGTTTTTATACATTTACACAGAACATAGTAGAAATCATAAAAATTTTATAATGTGATGATTAAAGCCTGTATATTACAATACAAAAAGACTTCACCAGTTTTGTATGTGCTCATTTGTATATATTTACTCCTGTGAAATTCTAACACATCTAGATTTGTACGACCACCAGAACAAGCAAGATAAAGAATAGTTCCATCAAAGGATCACCAATATCATACCCACTTGATTGCTATAGCTATATAGTAAGCCTCCCCATCGGGTAGACTGATTCGTCCTCTTTGTTCTTTTTTTCAGAATGGTCGACTATTCTGCCTTGTTTGCTTCCATATGAATGTTAGGATAAGCTTGTCTATATCTGCAACACAAAAGGTGTCTCGCAGGGATTTTGAGAGGAACTGGATTAAACCTGTAGATCACTTAAGAGAGAGTTGTCATCTTTTCTATGCTATTTTGTTTTTTAAACAAAATTTATTTATGAAAAAAAAAAAACCCCACTACCTCCTTACAACACAAGAGCACATTTCAAACAAGTTATATAAAGGATAAACCTTGAATTATATTCCAGAAACAATTAGTAGAATGTCAGAATCTCATATAGACATTTTGAAAAGCACACTGATGGTCAAAAGTGGTTCTGAATCTCAGATGTTGTTGGCACTTAGAGAGGTATCATAGTGAATGAGTTATGTAGATGCAATAATACGTATTTTTCTTGACTATTATGGCACTAGGATGGGAATCCTTTCTTTACCTTGACATAACAAAAAATTTTAAATGTTTCAATAAGAAATGCAAAGTTCCACTTGCAATTTTCTCATCCTAAACCTTCAGCTAATTCTCTTGAAGCTTTTCTGTTCACAAGTTCTTAGAGCAGCATCAGAATGACAGAGAATCTGTATTGGTTCTTCTGACTTGGATAGTTTACCTAACGTTGCTGTCTCCTCATCTGACTTGTCTGCACAAACTTCTGTAACCAGAGAAAATTAATGACTGCTCAACACTGCTCCGCTCCTGAATTCTCAGCTTTCTTCTGATCTTAGGTTTCCAACTTAACTGGCCAGTTACAGTTTATTACAGGAAATTGCCATTTTACTGTAAATGTTTCCATGCAGTCTTTCTCACAAATGCATTTATTGTTGTGTGTGACTGGCCTTTGCATATCGTAAACAAAATGTTTATGGTGCGACATGCAAACAATACATTTTACTGCATACAAAACAAAGTTAACGACCACATAATTGTTTGATGATCAGGAAGCAAAGTTTTAAGCATTTTTACATCTAAACATGATATCTTGTAAATTATAAGTAAGCATTTTATTTCATTTAGTAATGATTTAGGAAATTAGTTGGGGGTTTTGATTTAGGTGTAATGCATTATGATTTTTCCCAGTTAAAGTGATGAAGACTGGGTAATTATTCCCTTAAATATTTTCACATAGAATGTTAGGTTTTTAGAATCACATCATTTACATTAAGTGGAAGATGGCTGTATTCTGAAATGCTGTCTTGCAACACAGCACTTGATAAAATACTACAAATAGCTGTTTAAGTACACAGCTGGGCTTATAAGTAAATAAGGTTTTGAAACATGATGGGATATTTTATCCCTAGTTTTAAGGTAAAGTTGATGCTATTTCAGCCCTTGGAGGATGGTGTCTTTTGTTTGCTTTGGCAACACCCTTGATTTGAAGTCTTAGGGTCAATGACTGTCGTGAATAAAAGAAAAGAGTTTGGCTTCATGTAGCAGAGAATGCTGTTGCCTATTTAAGCCTTAGTTATGAATGCTTTACCTTAAAGCTGGCAGAGCGTAAACAGAGAAGGAAGTTGGGTTTATAACAACTATTGAATTATCATGTATACCCTAGACTAACTACTCTCAATTTTTTTTTAACCTGAGAGAAAATTAATCTAGTTTTTTTGGTGTAAGCTACTGCTATTTTGGTGTTTTCTGTTACATATCACCAAAGTTCGTCTTAATTGATATAAATATGAGATTCCTGAATAAACCCAGGGCTCTCAACTTTAGGTAAAGCAAGGCTTACAATAACAGAATCGCCCTTTCACATAAGAGAATGAATGAATGAATGAAAAAGATGTATTTTTCAGACTAGGGTCTAGCTAAGGACCCATGAGCATTGGAAAGCACAGGCCTTCTTTCACTTGGATACGCTGTAATCTTGCTGGTTCTGGGAAACCCTAGGCTGAGAAAATACTTAAAATGGTCCTTTATACAAACTAATATACACACAGGAAAATAAATGAAAAACACGTTAAGATGGAAAATATGAGTAGTTCAGAATAAGATGAGCTATTATGCATCTAACTGCAAATCCACAAGAATTTAGAAAAAAAATTGAAGAGAGGTAATTTTGAAAATGTAGTCATAAGAATGTTCAAGGATTAATGACATATATGAATCTTCAGACTTAGGAAATACAATAAATCCCAGATAGCACAAATAACAGAAACTCACACCTAAATACATCAGAATACAGCTAATGAACAACTAAAGAAAGAATTTAGAAACAGAGAAGAAAAAAGACAGATTACCTCACAGTGGAAAGACAATTATCCTGAGAGTTCAATTCCAAACAACAGTTTTGGAATTAAGGAGATAGTGCAAATAAATAAATAAATAAATAACTTCATATTGCTAAGGCAAAATATGTATTAATCTAGAATTACATGTGTAGGTAAAATCAAGACACAGGGTAAAATGAAGACAATTCAGGCAAAGGGAGACTTAACTAAATTAACTTTCAACAGGTGGATTTCAAGAAAGAAATCATTAATCTTAAAGTTATATGAAGGGCAATAAAGAATAATGAACACATACATTAATAAACATGTGGGTAATTTCAAACTAATATTGAATATATGAAACATTATTAATATTTAATTTTTGTGGTAAATCATATAGAAGAAGTTAAATATTGAACAATAATAGCAGGTAAGATTGGGACAGGTGGTTATCAAAGTTAAAATATTCTAAGTTTCTTGTATTTTGAAATACGTGAGTAGATATATTGATTAATGATACAATTTTTAAAATGAAGAATGCATGAAAATTTCATTTATAAGCACTAAGATGAACAGTGTTCAATTCAAATAGATACTAGAATACATTAAATTAAATGAAAATTATAGGGAAGGAGAATATAAGCATAGAAAAAGTGGGACTAAGATTCACATGAATAAGATAATTGAGGTGAATCTACCTACATCAGTAATCACAATATATATAAATAAAATGAAATTCCCTGTTAAAATAGAGATTATCAAGTTGATAATGACAACAAAGTCAAGCTGTTTGCAAGAGACACATTTAAAACACAGCTTCATTATGCACTTAATAGTGAGAAGATCAGAGCTTTCTGACTACGATCAGGCACAAGGCAAAGATGTCCCCTCTTTATTCCTGTCCTGCCCCTAGGTTCATCAGAACCACTTTTTTTTTTTTTTTTTTTTAGATTCCATATATATGTGTTAACATACGGTATTTGTTTTTCTCTTTCTGACTTATTTCACCCTGTAAAGATTTAAAAAAAGAAAAAGCCATGGAGAAGAATTTTTTATGTGAAAGAGAAATTTCTTTTACTAAAAACAAAAAATACAATTTTAAAAGGTTAAAAAAAAAAAATGCCCCCTCTTACCACTTCTTTTCAACGTCGTACCGGAAGTTTTGTCAAAAAGGTTTCAGACACACACACAAACCTCTCGAAACTAATAAGTGCTTATTCGAGGTTACAAGGTTAATATGCAAAAGTCAATTGCTCTCCTATGTACTAACAATGAGCAAGTGAAATTTGAAATTAAAAGCATAATATCATCACACTAGCATCCCCCAAAATGAAATACTTAGGTATTAATCTAAGAAAATATATACAAGATCTGTATGAGGTAAATTGCAAAACAATTTACAAACAAAATCAAAGAACTAAATAAATGGAAAGATAGTCCATATTAATGGAGAGGAAGACTCAATATTGTCAAGATGTCAGTTCTTCTCAATTTGATCTAAAGATTCAATGAAATCCCAATAAAAATCCCAGCACATTATTTTGTGGATATTGACAAACTGTGTCTAAAGTTTGTGTGGAGAGGCAAAAGACTCAGGGAGAGCCTACACAATATTGAAGGGGAGGAACAAAGTTGAAGGACTGACACTACCCCGCTTCAAGAATTACTGTAAAGCTGGGGCAACCAAGACAGTGTGGTATTTGCAAAATAATAGATGAAGAGATTAATGGAACCGAATAGAGACCCCAAAAATAGACCTACATAAATGTAGTCAACTGCTCTCTGACAAAGGAAAAAAAGGAATACAATGGGACAAAGATAATCTTTTCAACAACTGGTGCTAGTATAACTGGATATCCACATACAAAAAATGAATCTAAATAGAGACTTTATACCTTTTATAATAATCAACTCAATATGAATCACAGACCTATGTAAAACACAAAACTATAAACCTCCAAAAAGATAATTACAGGAAAAAACCTAGATGACCTTGGGTATGGCGATGACTTTTTAGATACAACAGGAAGGGCAAGATTCATGAAAGAAACCATTGATAATCTGGACTTCATTAGAATTAAAAACTTCTGTTCTGTTAAAGACCCTCTTTAAGAGATTGAGAAGACAAGCCACCTACTGGGATAAAATATTTGCAAAAGACCATCTGATAAAGGACTGTTATCCAGAATATACAGAGAACACTTAAAACTCAACAATAAGAAAACAGACAACCCAATTAATAAATGGGTCAAAGACCTTACCAGACCTGTCACCAAAGAAGACATGCAGATGGAAAATAAGCATATGAAAATATATTCTACATCATACACCATCAAGCAAATGCAAATGAAAACAACCATGACATACTACCACACACCTATTAGAATGGCTAAAATCTGGAATACTGACAACACCAAATGCTATGGACGATATCATGCAACAGGAACTCTCATTCATTGCTAGTGGGAATACAAAATGGTACAGCCACTTTGGAAGACAGTTTGTCAACTTCTTAAAAATTAAACATTCTCTTACCATACTATCCAGTAATCTCATTCCTTGGTATTTACCCAAAGGAATTAAAAACTCATGTCCACACAAAACCTGCACACAGATAATAACAGCGGCTTTTTTCTTCATTACCAATACTTGGAAGCAACCAAGATGTCCTCCAGTAGGTGAAGTGATAAATAAGCTGTGATACATCCAGACAATGGAATATTATTCTGCACTAGGAAGAAATGCACTATCATTCACAACACAACATGGAGAAACCTTAAATGCATATTACTAAGTGAAAAAAGCCATTCTGGAAAGGCTACCTACTGTAGGATTCCAACTTTATGATATTCTGGTAATGGCAAAACTATAGAGACAGTGGTAAGACCCACGGTTGCCAGGGGTGGTGGGGAACAGAAAACAGATGAATAGATGAAGCTCAGAAGATTTTTAGGTGAGTGAAAATATTCTGCATGATACCATAATAATTGATATATATCATTATACATTTGTCCACACCCATAGAATGTACAACACCAAGACTGAATCAAAATGTAAATTATGGCCTTTGGTTGATTTGATGTGTCAATGTAGGTGCATCAGTTGTAACTCTGTGGTTGGGGATGTTTACACTGCGGAAGCCTGGGCATGTGTGGGGATAGAGGTTACATGGGAAACCTCTGTACCTCCCTCTCAATTTTTCTGTGAACCTCAATCTGCTCTAAAGGAAGTTTTAATTAAAAAAAAAAAGATATCAAACAACTTCACCAGAATACTGAAAGTTAAAAAGATCAATGAGGGAAATATTTGACAAAGAAAGTTACTAATAATAGATAATGATATTTTTAGATAGAAAAGCATTATCATAGATAAAATAGGTCAGATCCTAATAGTGAATAGTCCCATTTGGGGGAAAATTTTAAAATCCTAAAGTTATATACATTTAGTACAATAGCTTCAACATAACTAGTGAATGTCTGTATTGGTCAGACTCCTCAGAGAAACAGAATCAGTAGAATATATATATATATATAATAGAAATTTATTTCCTGTTGTTATGGAGGACGGGAAGTCACCCAGCCTGCCATCTGCAAGCTGGGGAGCCAGTGGTCTAATTCAGTCAAGTTTCCCAAGGCCTGAGAACAAAGGGAGATGATGGTGTAAATCTTAGTCTGAGAGATTTTTATATAAATAGAGAAGACGTTTAGATCTTCAAGAAACTGGATGATATCCACTCAGATTGGGGAGGGAAATCTACTAAATCCATCAATTTAAATGCTAATCTCACCTGGAAACATCCTCACAGATACACTCAGAAATACTGTTTAATCTGGGCACCCCACGGCCAGTCAAGTTGACATATAATTTTAACCATCTCAATGTTCATGCATATTTTCTCCAAGCAATCATAAAACATTTATTAAAGGAAACATGTACTGAGTCATAAATCAAATATCTATTCATTTCAAATAATTAGAATCATACATACGTTTTCTGACCATAATGAAAGTACGTTGATAATCATGACAAAGATATATATAGAAAAACCCACATATAATTTGAAATTGATGAACATAACTCAAAAACTTCAGCTCAATGAAAACATTGTAAGGAATTAACAAACATTTTCAACTTAGTGAAAATTAGATATGATATATCAAAACACCAAGGAAATGTCTGTGTGCATTTATGTGTGAATCTAACAAAAACTCTTAAGTTATTTATAGGGAACCTGACAAAATTTAATTGAAAGACATTAAAGAAGACAAAATTAAATGGAGATCTATATACGTTTATACAAAAAGAAGCAACAACTTAAACTAATAGTCATCCCCAAATATACCTATAGATTTAGTTTCAGTCAAAATTGCAACAGGATTTTTTGAGGAACTGGCTGAGTTTGTTTTAAGTTCATATGGAAGAGTCAAGGTCTAGCCCAAGTCACTTCTGAAGAAGTGTAAGATGTGATTTACAGGCAACAAGAATGATTAAGATTATTAACAAACTAAGTCAATAAAAATTTGGTGGCGATAAAGACCCACATATATAAGGACAATTGATATATGACAAGATTAAACTATATATCCTGGGAAAATATGAGCTATTCAAATGGGGAGGAGGAATATAACTGAATTCCCATTTCACATCAAATATAACCATTTTTAATGGATTTAGCATTCAAAAGTCAAAAGAAAAATATTAAGATATATATAGGGTTTCCCTGGTGGCGCAGTGGTTGAGAGTCCGCCTGCCGATGCAGGGGACGCGGGTTCGTGCCCTGGTCCGGGAACATCCCACATGCCGCGGAGCGGCTGGGCCCGTGAGCCATGGCCGCTGAGCCTGCGCGTCCGGAGCCTGTGCTCCGCAACGGGAGAGGCCACAACAGTGAGAGGCCCGCGTACCGCAAATAAAAATAAAATAAAAAATATATAAATAGACTATTTTCATGTATCTGGTTTAGGACAGAATTTATTTAAAAGACACAAATAATTGTAACATATACGGAAATATTGAACAATTGACTATACTAAAATTAAACCATTTTATTTATCACAAGGCATTCTGAGTAAAGTGAAGAGATACTCAAACTGCTAGTAAATAAGTAAGTATAGAAAAACCCACATATAATTTGAAATTGATGAACATAACTCAAAAACTTCAGCTCAATGAAAACATTGTAAGGAATTAACAAACATTTTCAACTTAGTGAAAATTAGATATGATATATCAAAACACCAAGGAAATGTCTGTGTGCATTTATGTGTGAATCTAACAAAAACTCTTAAGTTATTTATAGGGAACCTGACAAAATTTAATTGAAAGACATTAAAGAAGACAAAATTAAATGGAGATCTATATACGTTTATACAAAAAGAAGCAACAACTTAAACTAATAGTCATCCCCAAATATACCTATAGATTTAGTTTCAGTCAAAATTGCAACAGGATTTTTTGAGGAACTGGCTGAGTTTGTTTTAAGTTCATATGGAAGAGTCAAGGTCTAGCCCAAGTCACTTCTGAAGAAGTGTAAGATGTGATTTACAGGCAACAAGAATGATTAAGATTATTAACAAACTAAGTCAATAAAAATTTGGTGGCGATAAAGACCCACATATATAAGGACAATTGATATATGACAAGATTAAACTATATATCCTGGGAAAATATGAGCTATTCAAATGGGGAGGAGGAATATAACTGAATTCCCATTTCACATCAAATATAACCATTTTTAATGGATTTAGCATTCAAAAGTCAAAAGAAAAATATTAAGATATATATAGGGTTTCCCTGGTGGCGCAGTGGTTGAGAGTCCGCCTGCCGATGCAGGGGACGCGGGTTCGTGCCCTGGTCCGGGAACATCCCACATGCCGCGGAGCGGCTGGGCCCGTGAGCCATGGCCGCTGAGCCTGCGCGTCCGGAGCCTGTGCTCCGCAACGGGAGAGGCCACAACAGTGAGAGGCCCGCGTACCGCAAATAAAAATAAAATAAAAAATATATAAATAGACTATTTTCATGTATCTGGTTTAGGACAGAATTTATTTAAAAGACACAAATAATTGTAACATATACGGAAATATTGAACAATTGACTATACTAAAATTAAACCATTTTATTTATCACAAGGCATTCTGAGTAAAGTGAAGAGATACTCAAACTGCTAGTAAATAAGTAAGCACAAACAGGTAGGAAAAGATTAATATCCAAAATGTATAACTTCTGCTAATGAGTCAAAAAAAACAAAAAAAAATTAGATAACAGAAACTATCCAATTAATCTATGACAAGATATTCTACATTGTAGGTAGCCAGGGAAATGAAATTAAGACCATAATGAGACACACTTTTACATCTACTAGATTGGCAAAATTAAGAAGTCTCATAATTCCAAGGTTGGTGTCAATCAATTCAAACCCTTGGACACTGTTAATGGAAGTAAAAATTGATCCCAACCCATTAGAAAACAACTTGGGCCTATCTTGCAAAATAGAGTTTATGCAAACCTCGTGACTCAGATATTCTCCTTCCAGGTACTTTTGAAAAACTTCATTTAAAAATAGTGTTTATGGGACTTCCCTGGTGGCGCAGTGGTTAAGAATCTGCCTGCCAATGCAGAGGACACCGGTTTGATCCCTGGGCTGGGGAGATCCCACATGCCACAGAGCAACTCAGCCCATGTGCCACAACTACCGAGCCTGCCCTCCAGAGCCTGTGAGCCACAACTACTGAGCCCGTGTGCTGCAACTACTGCACCCCACGCGCCTAGAGCCCGTGCTCCACCACAAGAGAAGCCACCGCAATGAGAAGCCCGTGCACCGCAACCAAGAGTAGCCCCCGCTCGTCGCAGCTAGAAAAATACTACTCACAGCAACGAAGACCCAACACAGCCAAAAATTTTAAAAAAGTAAATAAAAACAGTGTTTAAATGGTATAATAAGAAATTCAGGGTAGTGATAACTTCCCCGGAGGAGAAAAGGAAATGGTGAGAATACAAGGAAACACAATCATTATCAGTGAGTTTCTAATGCTTAATTTAAGTGATTAATCATTGTGGCCCATTTCATAATTATGTTTCATAGCTGATATTTATTTTACAAACATACTCTTCTGTAAAATCAAATATGGTTTTTAAATAATTCTAAGTGGTAATGAAAATAATTTATGATAAAAAAATTATATTTTAGCTCAAAGAAGGAATTTTTTTAAAAAAATCATTATCTAGAAGCGAAAATGGTGAATTTTCACCGTGAAAAAATTCAGTAGAATATTTTTCAAATGGTAGCTCATGATATCCAGCATGTAATACACCAGGGGTGCTCAAATATTAATTGCTAATGATTACCTGAATTTTTTAGGATAATTTTAGATGCAGTCAATTATTTTATCACAGGTAGCTTTACTTAGTCATCAAATTTTTTTCAATGAATTGGGAGAAAATGAGTGTCTGATAAGTCTCTGGTTAAGAGACAAAAATAGATTTTTCCCCAGGTTTCATGCAAATGAACAGAGCCTGTAGATTTTTTAAATGTTTCTTTTTCCAAAAGGTAGTTTATAAATGTTGAAACTCTTCAACAATTAAATTCACAAAACCTTAAGCAGCTACGTTATTCTAAGCACTTAGCACTTCATGTCAAAAGGTAAATCATGAGATACAGTTTGCTCAGAATAATTATTTTTTCAATGTAACCCATATGAACTCATCTTACTAGCATGTGGGTACCTATGAGGTCATGATAATATTAATACTCAAATTTCCCTAGGATATTGCAGAACCCAAGTTTTTGGTAACCTAACATTGTCTGCCTTGGTTGTTTTGGTAATTCCTAAGAGAAACATGTCCTAATAGAGTCAATTCTCATTTCTTCTACGCTGGTCCTCTGGTCCCCATATTGACAATGGCCCCTCACTAGTGCCTCGACTGCCAGTACTGTCCAGGGGAATGTGGATTCCTGACTATGGTAGAGTCCAAAGTGACAGAAGGATCCATCTGTAGTTTATACAGGGAGAGAAGAATATGATGTCCTGTGAAGCACTGAGGAGAATGGTCTCTCTCCACAATGGATACAAGTTGGAATATTGCAGAAATCCTAGTAGAGATGATAGTGGCTTGGACTACTATAGAGCTGAGAAGGTGAAGAGAAGTGAATGGATACTAATATCTGCCTGTGTCCTTGAATCTTACAAAATCCTTCGCAAACAAACAAAACCCCAGAGACACAATTATTGACATGGGTTTAGAAACAGCCATCAGATCACCATGCCTTCACCCTTCTAAATAAACGGAACTTATTTTTGGTATAGTAATTGAGAACTTTCCGTTCAGTTATTACAAATCTAACTAAGCTGATTAAAATATATTAACAGGGCTAAACCATGGGTTTGTAATGGCTGCCACAAGTAAGATTGCTTTAAATTCCTTCTTAAGAATGAGGAGCCCCGGGCTGACAACTTAAGAAGGCACTCACTCCCGGGGCCCAGACGTGTGCCTGGTAAGCACCTGAGTGTGATCACCTCCTTAAATTTTGAGCCCCAGGTACCTTGCTTGCCTCACCCTACTCCTGACTCTAAGTAAGTGTCAGAGTGGATATAGACAGTCAGTGAAGCTTGTTGCAAACCAGACTGAGATGGAAATTAATAATGGCAAAGTATTATTTGCAATGATTATTTTAGGTTACCTACACATCAACATTCCACTAAAGCAAAAAAGAAGAAAAAACTAATAGAGTCCGTTTTACAAATAGCTTCATTCATATAGACAGTACATCTGGAGAAAAGCAGTCCCAAATTTCCTGTCCTCACCGGATACAATTTGTTATAGACATGTATTATCTTGTTTATTTTTTTCTTTCTTGTTAAATTTTAAATCAGTAAATTTTAGACTAGAGAGAAAGTAAGTCTCATCTTTATATGAGAGAGAACAGGTTTGTGTTAGGGGTTGCACACTCACAGACCATCAGGTACCAGACAGTCACATGAATAGGCCCAGCAGGCTAGAGGGGACTGCAGTGACCCACAAAAGCCACGTCTAGTTTATGACATTCAACTGCTATTTTTTAAATACTGTGCAAGCAAACCAAATAGTTCTACTCTAGCATTTTGTCTTTTACAACTACCCTTTTAAAGCCTCTATCTAGAAATGTAGTATTAAATGTTTATAATTTTTCTTAATTAATCCCCTCCTCTCCCACCTACAAACAACAAAACAGTGATAACAGCAAAAACAATAAAAACTCAGCCTTGCACTAGAGAAACTGAAGTGATCCTAATCTGTGGTCATTCTCTCCAGAAAGATGGCAGATACAAAAGTGTTATTGACAACTTAATGAGGATCTCTTAGCCACAGCCAGCCAATCACCTAGCACTATTCCTTCCTAGTTTTGAAGGAATGAGAAAAACCTGCCATAGTTATTGTGTGTGTGAGGACATGTAAAGTCCAGAGGCAGACCCTGAGTGTCATTAAGCCCTGGAGCACCAAGAAAAAAACCCAGTGGCTAACTGAAAAGAGATGCTTGGAGAAACAAAAAGGGAGACCAAGGAAGGCCAACTTAGATAGCTGTCTAAATACTCTTTATTCAATTCATTCTTTTGCCTAGGACTACTGCACTACAAATTTTTTTAAATTTATTTATTTATTTATTTATTTTTGGCTGCGTTGGGTCTTCATTGCTGCATGCAGGCTCTCTCTAGTTGTGGCGAGCGGGGGCTACTCTTCGTTGTGGTACACGGGCTTCTCATTGCGGTGGCTTCTCTTGTTGCGGGGCATGTTTATTAATTAATTTTTTATTTTTGGCCGCATTGGGTCTTCGTTGCTGCACGCTGGCTTTCTCTGGTTGTGGCAAGCGGGGGCTACTCTTTGTTTTGGTGCGCGGGCTTCTCATTGCGGTGGCTTCTCTTGTTGCGGGGCATGGGCTCTAGGTGCACAGCCTTCAGTAGTTGCAGCATGCAGGCTCAGTAGTTGTGGCTTGCGGGCTCTAGAGCGCAAGATCAGTAGTTGTGGTGCATGGGCTTAGTTGCTCCTTGGCATGTGGGATCTTCCCGGACCAGGGCTTGAACCCGTGTCCCCTGCACTGGCAGGCAGATTCTTAACCATTGTGCCAGCAGGGAAGTCCAGCACTGTACATATTTTAAAGTCTGTAATTTCTTCCTTGTTTCTGCAATAACTTTTCTTAATCAGAATAATTTGCCTGGAACAAACATATTGCAACACCTAACACCAGTTATTTTTTTTCGGTATGCGGGCCTCTCACTGTTGTGGCCTCTCCCGTTGCGGAGCACAGGCTCCGGACGCGCAGGCTCAGCGGCCATGGCTCACGGGCCCAGCCGCTCCGCGGCATGTGGGATCTTCCCGGACCGGGGCACGAACCCGTGTCCCCTGCATTGGCAGGCGGACTCTCAACCACTGCGCCACCAGGGAAGTCTCTAACACCATTTTTGTAACCAATTAAGTCCATTACTTATGTGAGCACAATACGGTTTGATATGGTTATAAAATTGCCTACATGAAGGCCAAGGATATTGTGAATTGTTTCATTTTGAAATGAACTGGTGATTAAAATACAGAAATACCCACACACAATTATGTGTGCAAAACCAAACCTTCTGTTGCATTGTGTCAAGATTTATCACAAAGAATAAGAAGGCAGTGAAAGTAAACAAAATGTTCATTCCTGTAGTATGTTCTTTTGCCCAAGAAGGAAGTGTGTTTCAAGGGAGCAGACATTGAAAAGGTTATTGGACAATTTCAGAAGCGTTCCTGAGAAATCTTACACCATTATCCCTTGCTCCCTCATCCCAGTACCACTACCTTACTACCCTATGTACACATTTTGGTAGCATGAAATTTTGCTCCTGAGAAATCTGCAAAGAATTACATTTAATCAGCTTCGCTTGGTAGCTCTTTCTAGCATTAATGCTCAGGCCATGATTACACACAGCTGAACTCAACTGAAAACTCATTTATTTAGGGAAAAATATATTGTACATAGCAATGGGTGCCAGTGTCTCATTTAAAAATGTTCATTCATGAAAATAAAATACTTCTACCTTTGAAATTGAGTCTTGACATCCAAACTTACTTTACAGGAATAGACGGGGTTGTTCTTGCATAAGAGCAGGTCCTGAATGACCTCTCACTTACTATTAGTGTTCTCCATAGTCCGGTTAAAACCTTGTCCCCTATTGGCTTCCTGAAGGCCAAAATTTTAACTGGTTTTTATCACATTTACTAAGAAGTGAGAAATCATTTTTATCTTGCAATGTTTTATCATTTTAAAGTAGCAATTGTAGAGTACTCCACCTCCGTGAATCATGGAATCACTTCATTTCAACCATTTGTCAATGTAAATATCATGTCAGTTTTTTTTCAAAATATTTTCTGATTCCAGTCCATTGCCAAATTTTGCTAATTCATTCATCCTTCCATTAAAAAAAATTCCTTCCAAATCTATTATTTATATGGAATCCTGATTAAATCACTGCACTTTGGTAATGAAATTGAGAGACTCAAAGTTTTTTTTTTTTTTTTTTTTTTCTGGAAGAGACTCAAAGTTTTTTTTTTTCTGGAGAAAAGCCTACTTAAGGCGTTTGTTTTTATATGGTTTCAATATCCCCAGCTGAGAAAATAAATAGAATGAATGATGAGAGATATTCTTTGGTTTTTAATTCAATTTCTTATTGAAAAACTGAAATAAAATTAAATATTAACTATTTTAATCTGTTAATTAAACCAAAATTCAAAGCCAAGTTTTCCCCTTTTTTGTGACTTACCTTTTTCTCATATGAATGATTTAAATTTTTGTCTGGTCAATTCTAATTTCAATTTCCTTTGTGTTTTCTTTTATAGATTTGAAGTTTAGATTGTCATCTTTTTACAGATGTTGGATAGATATTAGTTTGTTTCATCTCTGTTTTTATATTAACATTTTAATCTGAAATTTAGTTTTAAATGTAACATAATGTTGAGGTGTTAATATATTTCTTTGTAAACTGTTAATCAATAATCTCAACATTATTTACTGAATCATGTGTTCCTTTTCCTTTAACTTATTATTAGACTTCCCTTATTAATATTAAGTATTGGGACAGGAGTTACAGTTTAGATGGTTATTGATGTCATGCTCCCTGTGGCACACTGTGCCTCCTCCACCGTCCTCCTGATACTGTGATAACCCCATCCATTGTGGTGGTCAATTACCTGCCTTTAAAAACAGCAACAAAAAATGTTTTCGAGAATAAAATATTTTTTAAATTGAAAAAACTTATGTACTAAGCTAAAAATTATGTGGCAAGTACTTTATTAATCCTTGTGATCACAAGAGAGAACAATGAAGACACCAAATTATCCTCTCTTGTCAGTCACCACTGAGGAGAAAAACATTGAACATGAAGGATGAACGTGAAGGAGCAGAAATTTCATTTGATTTGGGAGAGGATTACAGAGGAATCATTCCAGCCTGAAATAGTCAAACAAAACCTTCCAGAGGAAAGTCATTTAAGTGGATAACTTAAGTATGAGAAAATGTTGACGTATTGAATAAAGGAATGTGGTGAAAGTTAAACCATAAAAAAATGCATAAAATGAGAAAATACATTTTTTTAAACTCATAAAGCTCTCACTGGAAAACAATAAACAGTGCTGTCAACATTCCAGAATGTTTGAGGAATTTCTCACAGATAGAAACCAAATGGGACCAGAACAACAGAGAACAAGCAAAGAAGAAGCCAATCATAGGTCTGAACATGCACAGAATGCTGTGATGGAGGTGGGCATGTTTGCAGCAGCAGCTGGAGGGAACTGAGGTGAATTGCAAGGATTATAGACTCAACAGCGAATTCAGAGTAGCTGGGCAGCTTGGCTTCCCTCTGTGTTCTGGACGTTTGGTTGCAAAAGTGTTTGCTCCCATGCAGAAGCAATACCCAGGGATAACAGAACAATATTTCAAATAGCTACTGATTTCCAGCATCTGTGGACTGGTGAACAGTAACTCTCAAATAAAATGATGACCAATAAAACATCGATAGGAAACTGAAGACACTTAGCACCACAACATAAAATAACAAAGAGCAACAGTATTAAAGATGAATTTATTACAGAAAAAAGAGGACACAATTGAAACAAAAATATAATTAAATTACCAGCCTCAGAGGAAATTGACAGAACTTACACACATGATGGTGAGGTGCAAAAGGCAGAAGCTAAAGATAATAGAAAATACAAATGTTTTCTTTGAAAGAAAAAAAAAGTTGATTATTAGATTGCATGCAGAGAAAGAGGAAAATTAGTGAGTGGGAAAAAATGAAGCCAAATATTTCTCCCAGAATTAGAATAAAAAGTATAAGGCAAAAAGGTTCAGAAACAATGATGATAGACACAAAACATTGAAAACCATTTTAATAGGCATTACAGAAGTAATAGAGACACAGAGGAAAGTAAATAAGCAAATAAAAGATAGAAATAATCAATTTATATAAAAGACATAAATATTAAATTGAAAGCCTTTACTCTTGGAAGAAAGATAGATGAAAACAAGCCTATATCTAGTATTGTCTCAGTGAAATTTCAAAAGGCCAAGGGCAAATAGAAGCCTGAAAGATGATTCGAAAGGACAAAAATCATTACTATCTGGTATTTTTTACCTTTCATTTCTACCTGACTATTCATGGTTTTTCCCTGACTACTGTGGTAGGCGGAATAATGGTCCCCAAAGATGTCCACCTTCTAATCCCCAGAATATGTTAACTTTAAAGGCAAAAGATACTTTGTAAATGTCATTACATTAAGAATATTAAGATGGGGAGATTATCCTGGATTATCCAAGTGAGTTCAGAGTAGTCACAAGAGTCCTTATAATGGAAAGAGGGAGGCAGATGAGGCAGCAAAGGACATTTGATAACAGAAGCAGAGGTTAGAGTTACATGGTTTGATGGCTTTTAATATGGAAAAGGGCTGTGAACCAAAGAATGTGGTCAGTGTCTAGAACCTGGAGAAAACAAGGAATCAATTCTTTCCTAGAGCCTCTGATATGGACTGAATGTTTTTTTCTCCCAAAATTCCTATGCTGAAATTCTTACCCCCAACACAATGGTATTATTAGGAGATTGGGGTGATTAGGTCATGAGGATGGGATCCTCATGAATGGGATTAGTGTCTTTATAAAAGGCACCCTGGAGAGCTCGCTCACCCCTTCCACTACATGAGGACACAGCAAAAAGACTGCCCTCTATGAACCAGGAAGTGGGTCCTCACGAGACAACAAATTGGCTGGTACCTTTATCTTGGAATTTCCAGCCTCCAGAACTGTGGAAAATAAAGTTCTGTTGTTTAGGTCACTCAATCTAGGATGGTTTGTTATAGCAGCCTGACAGACTAAGATAGCCTCCGAAGGATCACAGCCGTGCTGACACACTGATTTTAGCCCAGTGATTCTTCTGCCCTCCAGAACTCTAAGATAATTAATGTGTATTACTTAAGCCACTAAGTTTGTGGTAATCTGTTACAGCAGCAGTAGGAAACAAATACAATAGCTTAATGTCTGCCTCTCTTCAGCCCTCAAAGAGCTTGCTTTTTGCCTTTGGGGGACTATTTATTGGGCTTCCATGATAAAAAAAAAAAATGGAGGGAAAATAAGAAAAATGTGTGGGATGGACTGAGTAAGGAATTTGAGGAAGAATGCTAAGAGTTTGTGAGTGAGAAATTGCACGAATGAAAAGGGCAAGAGAAATGGAGATGAGTGAAAAAAAGATATAAAAGTGCTAGGAGTTTTGGTGGGAGGTTATACTATTTGGGGTTCAATGAGCTTCTATCATCTGTGAGCGTATGTCTTTTGCTAAATCTGAGATGTTTTCATTCGTTTTTTCTTCAATTTCTCTGCCCCAGCACCACAATCTTTCTCTTCTCCTTCTGGGTTTCCAATTACTTGAATGTTAGATCTTTTGTTATTACTGCCCCAAGGCTCTCTTTTGTTTTCCGTATAGTTTTCATTCTGTTTAGACTGTATAATATCTATTGAACAATCTTCAAGTTCATTGACTCTTTCCTCTATTATCTTCATTCTATTGTGCTTATCTAGGGAGATTAAAATTTTTTTTTGTTATTGTGCTTTTCTGTCATGTAATTTCTGTATGGTTCTTATATATTTTCTTTCTTTGCTGAGCCTTTCATTTTTTTAATTGGTTTCAAGAGTGTTTATATTTGCTTGCTGCAGCTCCTTTATAATATCTGCTTTAAATTTATTTTCAGATAATTCCAACATCTATGTAACCACAGCCTTGGCATCTGTTTATAACGTTTTCCATGTGAGTTGAGCTATTCCTGGTTCTTTGTGTACTCAGTAATTTTTTATTGTATCTTGGTTATTTTGAATATCAAGCTGTGAGACTTGAAGTCTTGTTTAAGTCCTGGATTTAATAGTGAATGTTGATAATCTATGTTTTAACAGGCAGTTGAATCCAGTTAAGAGGCCATATATTCCAAACCACCATGTCATGCTACTTTTCAAAGACTTGAGGTCCTGTGTAGACCTCTCCTCTGAGCGCTTAAAGTGGGCAGTGGTATACAATCATAGGGTATCATTTCCATGGAAATTGTTGGGTCTCAGAGCAGGCCACCCCAAGATATGCCACAATGGCATATTGAACATTTTGAATTAAAATTACCTAAGAAACAGCAGGTGAAAAAAATATTAAAAGAACGACTCTGACCATCCTCTTTTCCCCTGAAAGCAAGAAATAAATCTTCCATGTAAAAGTATCCTCCCTATAACAGGAGGATAGAAAGCATCCTTATCACCAGACTTTGGGAATTCAAGGTTAAAAAAACAGTATAAACAAACTTTGCTATTTCTTCATTAATTTGTTACCCCAAGCACAAGCCCTTTTGTTTTATTAAATCTTCACAAATAATTGTTTGTCTAAAAATGATGCGTAAACAGCTTGCTTTGGTCACTTTGGGGGTCCCGTTTCTGTGAGACCACTGTGCATATGAATTAATTTATTCTTCCTCTTGTTAATCTGTTTTGTGTTCATTGAATTATTAGACCAGCCAAAAGACTCAGGAGGGGTGGGAAGGAAATTTCCACTTCCCCAACAAAATCTACTCATAGCAATAAACACTGAAAAATAGAAGTTGACTCTAACAGTGACATACCATTTAATTCTTTCTGTGGAAACCATTCAAATGAGGATGGCCCTGAAAAGGGACTTTTGAGGATACTAGTTAATATGAATAATACAATTCACTTAGAGACAACACAAATAGGTCTGTCTTGGTGGAAAGAGAATAAATTAAATCTTTACAGTTATGACACATTTTCACTTTTCCTCTTGTAATATGACTAAATCTCTATCCTATTTCCCTAAAAATACATTTAAGCAATCACAACATACCCTAATATGTAATACACTTTACCAGTGTGTCAGGACTCTGCAGAACCACTCCCAGTTTAGTCAATTAGCTAGAAGGACCCACAAGATTTAGCATAGAGTCCTACCCATGGCTGCAATTTATAGAAGCAAAAGAAATCAAAGCAAAGTCAACAAAGGGAAAAGGCACATGGGGCAAAGTTCAGAGGAAACCAAAAGCAAGGTTCCAACAGACAAGCTTAAGTCCTTCAACAATGAGTTGTGACAACACATGTGAAATGTTGTCTATGAGGGAAGCTCAGGAGAGACTCAGTACTCAGGGATTTTCAGTCAGGGCTGTTACATGGGCATCTTCTGGTTAGCACCAGTCAAAATTCCAGACTTCCAAGAGGAAAATAGATGCTCCCCACAAACCATCTTGTACCTGCAACTGTTTAAGCACACTGCGGCACTCTTATTCAGTTAGGGTGGTGGAAAAACTTTTGAAACCATGTTTCTAAATGCCAGGCAAGAGCCAACCATGAGAGGGAGCGTTTCTAAGGAATATGATATAGTAATTAAATTTACTGGGAATTATGCTGGGACTGTAATAACTCAAAATTGTGGAATCTTAATATTTTCTTATCACTTTCATAATAATAGAACAATATTATCAAAGAACTTGTCAAAAACAGAATGAAGATGAACTTTATAGTTGGGAATGAATACAGTTAAATGATAACATGATTAGAGTCATATAAAAAGAGACATTTAAATTTTAGTGTAAATAATTACATTTTATTATATTAAATTACTTCACCTAATATATATTAAAGGCAGTGCACCAAGAGGTTAATAATTCTTTGCTCAGTTTGAGAAATGTCAATATAGACAGTGACATTAAATATTTTATTCTTACATAAATTATTTGGAAAAAATGTGAGAAAAAGTATCAAATGTCTCACATGTGTCAAAGTTTTGTGCATTTATTAAAAACCATCCATAGGGCTTCCCTGGTGGCACAGTGGTTGAGAGTCCGCCTGCCGATGCAGGGGACACGGGTTCGTGCCCCGGTCCGGGAAGATCCCACATGCCGCGGAGCGGCTGGGCCCGTGAGCCATGGCCGCTGGGCCTGCACGTCCAGAGCCTGTGCTCCGCAACGGGAGAGGCCACAACAGTGAGAGGCCCGCGTACCGCAAAAAAAAAAAAAAAAAAAAAAAAAAAAAAATTCATAATTTAAAAATTCATTGAGCATCTGATGGAGGATAATTGAAAGTCATTATCTACCCGGATGTAGCTCATGTACTGTAACCATCAAGTTGTTTGTGGCTAAATCTACTTTTGGTTGTCTCTTTTAATTCTCAATGCAGTTGGTTTATTCATTATTTCTTTGGTGTTATTGGATTATGAGTCATACTTGGTTGATGGTATTATTTGGAAACTCTGGGGGCTGGCTGGAAGGATGCTTTCCTGCAAAGAGTGATTGACTTTGATATGACCAGAGCGTAAAGACCTCAGAATGGGACCACAACCCTCCCCTGCCAAGTCTTCAGTTTTGTACGGCAGGCTCAGGTTCAGGAGTCTCCCTTACTAATCTGGAAAAGGCTCAGCGTCTCAGAAGCAATGCTGGTATTTGTTCCTGCCTACAAATCCTGCCCTTTACGTGTTTTCTCTAGTCATCAGTCAGGTTCAAGCTCATACTTCTCTTCTCTCTATAGCTCTCTTTACTTGTAGTGTTTTCTGTTACATCACGCAGGAGTTAGGTATCAGGAAGGGAACCCCACTCCCCAAGAATTTAATCCACAATATTGGTGGAAACAAAAGTCCCAACAGGCCACTTTGATACTGTAATATTTAGTGAACCGTGGCTAATACTGCATCATGGAATACAATGCAGAGAAAATTACTATGGAAAAATAGCTTTCATTTATCCTCCTTTCATTCAGTAAATCCTATAAATCCAATAAGCATTTATAGAGTGTTAACTTAGAACCAAGCATTATAGTCAGTACTGAGGCTTCAGAAGGGAAAAAATAGTCCTTACTCTTAAAGTCCAAGGTATGGTGAAGATACTGACCAACCCGTAAATTAATAAATTATATAACACAATGTGATATATAGAAAGTTAGGGGATAAAAGGATACATGAGACCGACACAATATCATGTATTCATCAGGTTCTTCTCGTAACACTTTTTCCTGAGAATTATGAAAACTATCCTTCCCCACCCGTGCAGTTATCCAAGGCCAGGTGACTATGAGCCTGGCCTATTAAATGTGGGCCAAATAGAAGTGGAGAACTCTGAGGTGAAAGCTGTAAAAACCTCTGTGTGATCCTCCAGTTTCTCTACTCCTCTGCAATGGTAAATATGGAAGTCTCTCCTGAATTCACAAGTTCAACATAGCCTAGGTTACCTGGGTACCACAAGGTGGACCCTTAGCCATGAGTTGGACTCACAGTGAACTTTGTAAAAGTAGGCAAGCCACGGAGAGTTTGGATATGTTTACTGAATGTAGCACAACTTAGAGACTTTCCTACTAATAAACTATGGAAGAAGCATAGAGAATAGAATTGACTTTGGTAGAGGTAAGAAGCGAGTTTTTGGAAGAGCAGTGCTTATAGGTAGACAAAGAGACAATCATGTGCAAGGATGTCTAGGTGTAAAACTGATTATAATATTTGGGGAGCTATAAGCTGCTGCAGAGAGAATTACTACAGGTTCCAGGAAAGGAATGAATTTTAATACATTAGCCACAGTGAACAGCATTCACCATGATTTATCAGTCAGAGTTCTGGGTTGCAAGTAATAGAAACAGACTTTGCTTACTTACATTAAAAAAAAAAAAAAAAAAAGGAAGAAATTGGACAAGTTCTTTGGTAGATCACAGAAACCAGAGAACGAAGCTCAGAAAATAGATGTAACCAAAAGATTCTAGTGAGCAGCAATCACTGCCAAGGTGACTGGGCGTACACTGTCTGGTCCAACCATCCCTGCTTGGCAGATTCCACTGGACTCCATTATTCCTGCCTCTGCAAGCTGGGGCTCCTGCCACTAGACAATTCTGCTCTGAGATGAATTACAAATTCTCCTTTTATTTATTTGTTATTTGTCCAATGTTCCAATCCTTTCTAGAGACGTTATTTGCCTGAGCTTAGATAATGGCACCCATTAATGGCAAGGGTACAGATTGGGTATAGATCCTTCTGGTATTTGTAGGAGAAGCCAGGGTTTGGATACTTGGCAGACAAAACAAAAACAAAACAAACATATAAAACAAACTGTATGACCCTACCTGGTCTCACTTCTCTCCTCTTTACTCTCTGCCTGTCAAATAGTGTGGCTTTCTTTTGTTTCTTCAAACAAGCCTGACTCAAACCTACACCCACTTTTACTTACTGGTCCTTTATCATGGAATTCGTTTCCTATCTATATTTGCATTCACCTTTTTAATGATTCAGTTGTCACCTATACTGTTACCTCTACAATGAGAACTTTCTCAGACGTAATACATATATGCTGCTGTCCGTTCTCTTTAATCACTATATATCACAGGACTGTTTTATCACTTCATAGCCTTTGTTGTTGCTTGAAGTGATAGTAGTCATTTTATTTGGTTTTATCTGTCCTCCAGGAGACTCTGCGAGCTGATTTTTTTTTTTAATTAGCACAAATATCTATATACCACAACTCCTTTATCCATTCATCTAATGATAGGATTTCTTGGCTACTGTAAATGGTGTTATGAAGATAGGGGCGTTGATATCTTTCTGAGTTAGTGTTTTTGTTTCCTTTCGATATATTCCCAGATGTGGAATTTCTGGGTAATATGTTAGTTCTATTTTTAATTTTCTGTGAATCTCCCATACTGCTTTCCATAGTGACTGTATCAATTTATAATCCCACCATCAGTGCACAAGGGATCCCTTTTCTCCAGATCCACTCTAGCATTTGTTATCTCTTGACTTTTTGATGATAACCATTCTAACAGGCTTGAGGTGATATCTTATTGTGGTTTTGATTTGTATTTTCCTAATGATTAGTGATGTTGAGCACCTTTTCAAGCACCTGTTGGGCATTCGTATGTCTTCTTTGGAAAAATATCTATTGAGGTCCTTTGACTATTTTTTAATTTTATTGTTACTGTTAAGGTTATTGAGTTGTATGAGTCCCTGCGGCCTCTCCTGCCGCGGAGCACAGGCCCCGACGCGCAGGCCCAGCGGCCATGGACCACGGGCCCAGCGCTCCATAGCATGTAGGATCTTCCCGTACTGGGGCACGAACCCGCGTCCTCTGCATCGGCAGGTGGACCCTCAACCACTGCGCCACCAGGGAAGGGCCCCCCTATATATTTTTGATACTCACTTCTTTATCAAATATGTGGTTTGAAAAAAAAATTTTCCCATTCCCTCAGTTGTCTTTTCACTTTGTTGATGCTTTCTTTTGCTGTGCAGAAGCTTTTTATTTTGATGTAGTCCCATGTTTATTTTTTATTTTCTTGCTTGTGCTTTAGGTGTCATATCCAAAAAATCATTACCAAGACCCTTATCAAGGAGCTTTATACCTATATTTTCTTCTATGTGTTTCATGGTTTCAGGTCTTACATTTAAGTCATTAATCTATTTCAAGTTAATTTTTGTGAGTGGTATTTCATTCTTTTACATATGAATATCAATTGTTCCAGCACCATTTATTGATGAGACGCTTTTCTCCTTTGAATATTCTTGGCTTCCTTGTCAAATAATAATTCACCATATATGCTTGGGTTTATTTATGGGCTCTTGATTCTGTTCTATTAGTCTATTTATCTGTTTTTATGCCAGTACCATAGTGTTTTGATTACTATAGCTTTACAGTATAGCTTGAAAGCAAAAAGTGTGATGCCTCCTGCTTTGTTCTTCTTTCTCAGGATTTCTTTGGCAATTTGGAGACTTTTGTGGGTCCATATAAATTTTAGGCGTGTTTTTAAGCCCATATTATATGAGCAATGAATACCCAGTGAATGAAGATTTGGCGGGTTCAAAGTATTTTGACACTTTAAAAAGTTACTAATGGGGGCTTCCCTGGTGGTGCAGTGGTTGAGAGTCCACCTGCCGATGCAGGGGACATGGGTTCATGCCCCGGTCCGGGAAGATCCCACATGCCGCAGAGCAGCTGGGCCCGTGAGCCATGGCCACTGAGCCTGCACGTCCAGAGCCCGTACTCCGCAACGGGAGAGGCCACAACAGTGAGAGGTCCGCGTACCGCAAAAAAAAAAAAAAGTTACTAATGGTTAGACAGAGATAATTTTCATTTAAGTGTAATGAACAGCAACAAAATTGTAGTATATCAAGGGACTTTATACTAAGATAAAAACTAACATGGAAATTGAAATTTTGAAAGTAATGGTTATTTTTTCTCCATTACAAAAAGCACTGCAAATCATCAATCAAGTATACCTACTTTATGAAGTGGATTTAGCTTAATTTACCTTTTTCCACTGCTGATTCTACAGCTTTTTCCTCAAAAGTCCCAAATCTATTACTTTAAGTATAATTCCTGTAAATTTTAAGTTTTCTGAATTTCAGTAAAATTTCTTATCTTAAAATAACATATGAGCCCTCTGTAAAACCAAAAAGAGAGCTTATTTCAATAATTATATTTTTATTATATATAATATCTGAATCAGGTACATTTATTAAGAATACAAATTTATTATTTACTGATATTTAGCTTGTGTTGTGGTTTCCTCTCCATTTTACACTTTTGAAATAACCAGTAATTTTCATTATTATTTGTGAAGGATTTCTTCTGAAGGAATCATCGTTTTCCCCTCACTGGAATGCATCTCACCATTTTAAAGTGTCTTAAAATTTAAATGAAGTGGGGCTTCCCTCGTGGCGCAGTGGTTGAGAGTCCGCCTGCCGCTGCAAGGAACACGGGTTCGTGCCCCGGTCCGGAAAGATCCCACATGCCGCGGAGCGGCTGGGCCCGTGAGCCATGGCCGCTGAGCCTGCGTGTCTGGAGCCTGAAAAATTTAAATGGGGAACATTTCTTTTCTTTCTAGTGGTGTAAAAGCAATTGGTGTTTTTCAATTAATTTTACATTTGACTTGAATACAAATTGCCGAAAAATTTTATTACTTCGTTCTTCCATCAACTTTATGAGACACAGTATTATTATAACTCTATGAAGCACAAAGGAGTAGTTTGCCCAAAATAACACAGTTAATAAATGATTGGATTGCAATACAAGTATAGTATAGAATCCAATAGTGGTTTTCACTTTCAGCTACTCTACCACTAGTATTTAATAAAATATTTTAATCTATTGCTTCCATTAGTCTCAGTACCTATGCAATTATTATGTGATTCTCAAAAGCAATCTTGTTTTATTTGGGGGGGGCAATATACAAATATACACTTTGGCTGTACATATATCAAGTGTACCTTATTTATAATATGAAAAGGAAAGTATCATTTGAATAATTTGTGTTTATGTTTATCCCTTTTTAACACTCGACATTTATATCATCCAATTTATTTTGCTTTAATCTTCAGGATACTGTGAAACAAGGAAATGTTCTCACATTTTCATGATTTTCATGATTAGTAGTCTTAGTCCTACTAAGACTTTTGATATGATGAAAAGTTAATGAAAATAAACAGAATGAATAAAAATAATGAATTATGTGATATCAGGAATGATCTAATTATTCATCTTAAGGAGTTCAAATAGCTCTCTCCTGTCCACAAATGAATGCAGAGTAAGTAATATAGCATAGGCACAGATGTGACTATTTGTTTCATAAATAAAACCAGAAACCTAGGGACATGTCTTGAAATGCTATACCTAGAAAAAAGGAGTTACACTTGAGTAAGAAAACAGCTCTTACAGCATATTAAAAACTCTGACTTAAAAGGCAGTGTACACATGAGAAAATCAAGTAGAACTCTTCTAAGAGAGAGTGGGGACTGGACCATAAATCACAACATACTGACTACTCTCCTTAAATAGCATCAGGGTTATAAAACTGAAAATGAAGTTGAAAGAAAATAACTTCACCAAAAGCAGGTTTTGATATGTATGTGAAGATGAAAATGGAAAAAAATTAAAATATTACTCATAGGAAAAAAGATAACACAGATTCAGCACATCAAAGTAGCTAAGTGGTTACCAATGACTTATTTTTGACAATTATGTATGAAAATTTACTCCTGTTTCCTTACATGCATAATGAGAACAGTTAAGTTAAACTTGAATTTTTTAGCATAAATCATCAAGAAGAAAACAGAAGATCAAAAATATAAAGTTCTTTCAGGCTCACACAAAATGTCACTCTTTTGATATTGTCCATATTTATTTCATAAAAATGTCTTTGTAGGCATGAACGATATCTAATTGTGTCTGTGTCACAGAGGTCTCTAAAACAGATGGAATTCATTTTCTATCCAAGACACCTTTATTTTAATTTGAATATTGGAATTCTCTTCATGGTATTTTGACTTGTAGGCTTTGAAATTAAATATGCATCCAGTCTGATTGAAATAAATGACACTCTTGGTCAAACATCTTTTGTAAAATCAGGAGATATTTTGTTTTTCAAATTTTCAACAACTCTATGAGATGATGTGTTTAAACGAGGGGGAAAGAAACTTGCAAATGTTTCCTTGAGATTAGTAATTTTGAATAGGAACAGTGAAGTTATCCATTAATTTATCAATCTTAGGAATATTTATTAAATCCCAAATACCGTTTACTGGGGATAGACAGATGAATAGGGATACTCCTTATCCTCAAAAATCTCACAAACCAATAAGTAAGGAAAGCCAAGAAAAACTGATTTATAATATAACATGATAGCTTTTATAATAGGGTTATGTTCATTTAATATTATTTGAGAAGTACAGAAAGTCATTGGCCATTTCTCACCTGTTTTTCACTACTAGACCTTGCTTATTTTATGAAACTTATCAAAATATTTAATTAAACTTTTCTTTTTCACTTGTCTTTCCTATTAGATTTTAGTCTACAGTGCTAATCAGTGGGACACAATAATATTCAATTAGTGCTCAAAAATGTGATCTATTTCTAATGCTATATTTATTTATTTGGTCCAGGCAGCAAACATAAGTTTTCTGAATCAGAGGCAAACTTGAAAGTAATAACTGCAGAGGTTTCCTAGGCCACATCCTTCTCCTTCACGGCAATGTGATAGGAGCCAAATGGTTACGCCAGTGCGGTCTGTACCATAGCAGCGAAATCTCAGAATTGTGAATTTGTGGTCCTGTACAGCATTGGTACACACCTGCCACCCTCACCTCCTGATCTTTCTAATTAAAAAATCTCTCCAAGAAGAGAAATTGAAAGTCACTTGTTTAGATCCCTTTGGAATATAGACACATTACTTTGCAGAAATAAATCTCTAGAAAAATCTGGACCTATCTGTTTATTCAATCACCCTTTAACTTTCAAGGCTTGTCGTTTAATTTAGGTCTTTAGTAAATTTTGGTCAGAAAGCCCTGACCATGCAGAAACATAAAAATATTCCAACAACTGCTTCCCAACACTAAGTAAAGTGTTTATAGGGAATAAAGAACAGTGAACTACAGAATTATTGAAAGGCATATGGTAACAAACAAAACCAAATTTATCCCACTCCTTCACATCTGAATCTATTTCTTGAAACATTACCACTGAATGTCATTTACTTGGATTCTTTTGTCCACTAACATGATTCATATTTGAAGGATTCAAATAAAAATGACAAAGCAGTAACTAAGTTTACTGATTATTTATTACAAGTTGTCCATTTTTATCTGTGACACCTGGAATAAACATGTGTGCCTAGGAGCAGAGATAGACAGAATAAAAGGACTAAAAAAGAATGATATGGGAACCAGGTACACTCTTGAAATATTTCATGGGATTTCCTATGCTAACTTATATGAGATCACTAAATATCCATACTGATAAATATTCTACTGTGAATATTAAGAACTATTCATATATGTTTTAATAGGTCTACAAAAGCAACAGGATCAGGATTATGGTATATGAAAGCATGGATTATAGTCCAGGAGGAGCCACCATGTTTTGTAAATCACTTAATTCTGTAGTTTTATTTCTGCATTTTCATCTGTAACATTTTGGATGTTAGATGCCCACTAGATGCACAAGTTCATCGACTTGTGAAATTATATGGTTAGACTGGACAAAATAATGAGGTTGCAGTAGATGATATTTAAAATCATTGTCAATTTCACAGTCTATGTATTATCTTGTTTTACATACACACAGACAGACACATACACACACACAGTTTAAGAAACAAAGTCGGAAAAAATGCACTGAATGATAGTTAGATTCAGTAATACCTCATATGTAGAGAATAGTGTTCGTCTTTTCTCATATACACATTACACATTTTATAAAACAGGTTATTCTGCAATAAGCTTTTTTTTTAAATTATAAGCAAGAGCAAAGGCTTTGATAATTAAATTTTCATTGACTCTCCAACACCCCTTGAATTATCTGTAAAGAATGAACACCAGCGCTGATTCATCCACAATGTTACACTTAATCACCCGCAGGGAATTACCTTTCATATAACTATGAACATGTTAAGATATGTGATACTATGATTTAAAGTTACAGATGTACATTTAAATCTTATTTCAAAGGAGAATCTTCTTAGAAGGTTTCACAACATTTCATATATATTAAATAATGATATCATAAGATTCTGAAGTGAACATATGACTTATAATTGTAAAATAAGTTTCTACATGTGTTAGGGTAAGCCATTAATTACCTCTGGTAACTGGTGAAAAAAAAGATTCCTAAAGGCTTTCCTGTAAGCTCCGACACTCCGGTATCTTAACTGTATTATGATCCTTTTGGCCTTAGCACAAACAGAATAAAAAAACACAACAACACTCAGGCATGTATACACACACACAGGCAAACACACATGCATATGCCCAAACAGACAATAACTTAGGAGTTGTTTTAATTAATTATATCTGAAAAACTTTTCACTTTTCTATGATATATACTTTGCTATGATTCAGATGACTGTCTATAGGAAAATAACCAAAGACAATCTGGTCAGCAGAATTCTAAGACGGCTCGCAAAATTTCTGTACCCACTATATACGCAATCTGCATAATCCCTGGAGAATGAATATGATGGATTTTACTCCCGTGATTAGGTTATGGTATATTGCAGAGTTGACTTTAAGAAAGGGAGGTTTTCTAGGGCATGCCTGACCTACTCAGATGAGCCCTTTAAAAGCAGAGAATTTTCTCTAGTTGTTCACAGAGGGAGAAGTTAGGGATTAAAAGCATGAGGGGGCTTTGCCAGAGGGAGATTTTCCATTTCTGGCTTTGAAGATACAAGAGGCCACGTGGCAAGGATTTAAAAGCAGCTTCTAGTTACTGAGAATGGCCTCAGCTAACAGCTAACGAAGAAACAGATACCTCAGTCCTACAACCAGCAGAGAATGAAGTCTGCTAATAACTTGAATAATCCTGTAAGTAATTCTTCCCCATAGCCTCCAGAGACAAACAGGAATGCGGTCCTCTGACACCCCAGCCTTTGAGGAGGCCCTGAGCAGACGATGCCGCTAACCTGTGCTAGACTTCTGAAAAGCAGAACTGTGAGCTCTAAAATGGGTGTTGTTTTAAGCTTCTATTTTTGTGTTATGCATCAATAGGAAAATAATACGAAAAGAAAAAAAATAACTTGAAGTACAAACTTTTGAAAATTTTATAAAATACTTGTATACTTAGAGACGATATGCCAATATGCCATATTGAGTTGGCCAATCTGAAAATGATCAATAAATTAAAACAGTGTTTTGGTGGAAAATCATGAATCCCACTTAATGTATTTTTTCAGGGTTATTTTTGTATAGTGCCAGTTTGTTTTGTCATCTATCAACATTTTCAGGAAAATATATGTATGTTTTTCAAGAATTTTTCTTTCATTTTTATATATAACTATTTTAGGATATTTCCACTGTCCCAATTTTGTGTGGAAAACGTGGGGACTTGATAAAACTGTGAAGGAAATTAGGAGCTGAATCTTTAAGGATTGCCAACCCTGGTTTGACTCATCTGTTGCAATGTTACTGATATTATAACAGTATAATATTTAACTGAAATTTATTAGGTTTCAATAAAAGAAAAGAACTCTTACCAGCTTTTAAATTTCAACACTGAATCAAAAACTTATTAATCCTACTCTCTGAATTTTCTGGCTTCATGCATTGGTCTAATTTTTTCATGTCAATGGACTATCGTCATGGTTAATTTCTGTCCTATTTTTCCCATAAATATATGTTTACTGTAAAACAAGGGAGCAGAACAATTATGCCCACGTTTTTCCACATGGTCTACCAAGAACAAGCCCTCGCTTCAACTAAAATCATTAGATTTTAATATATTGTGAGCAGATGAAAGTTCAGCATATAATATCACAGGATCTTAAAATAATAGATAAAGGAATCAAGAGGTATCAACTAACAATTTTTTTTTCCAGTTTTCTCCTATTATTCTCCATATTTTGTTAGTTGACTTTCACCATTTATCAGTGGAACACCAGGGTCGATGTATCCTTTTTATAAATTTTAATTTAATTTAATTTTTTTAACATCTTTATTGGAGTATAATTGCTTTACAATGGTGTGTTAGTTTCTGCTTTATAACAAAGTGAATCAGTTATACAGATACATGTATCCCCATATCTCCTCCCTCTTGCGTCTCCCTCCCACCCTCCCTATCCCACCCCTCTAGGTGGACACAAAGCACCTGTGCTCTGCTGCTGCTTCCCACTAGCTATCTATTTTACATTTGGTAGTGTATATATGTCCATGCCACTCTCTCACTTCGTCCCAGCTTAGCCCTCCCCCTCACCGTGTCCTCAAGTCCATTCTGTACGTCTGCATCTTTATTCCTGTCCTGCCCCTAGGTTCTTCAGAACCATTTATTTAATTTTTTTAGATTCCATATATGTGTGTTAGCATACAGTATTTGTTTTTCTCTTTCTGACTTACTTCACTCTGTATGACAGACTCTAGGTCCATCCACCTCACTACAAATAACTCAATTTCATTTCTTTTAACGGCTAAGTAATATTCCATTGTATGCCATATTTATGTACTTGATTTCTTGAAGAACTATTTTAATTCTTTCCTGTTAATAGGCACTGAGTAACAGAAAAGCTTTAAAAGTGCCTTTGGTTCAACAAAGTTACATTGACCCCATGGCACATATATACAGTGGGGTCACTGTATCTTTATTGAACCAAAGGTACTTTTAAAGCTTTTCTATTGCTCAGTGCCTATTAACAGGAAAGAATTAAAATAGTTCTTCAAGAAATCAAGTACATAAATAGGGCATAGCATATCTATTAAGCAGAAATGGTCTTACTTTATCTTAAAAGAAGTTTTAATCAAGAATATTTATTTCATTTAACATGAAATATGTTTAGATTAAAACAACAAGAATGTACAAACTCAAAAAGCATTATAATTTAAAATAGATGTTATTTAAAAATATTTTTCTATATTTTAAATATTTATATTTAAATATTTATTAATCAACAGAATTTTTACTATAACATCTCAAGTGTTTACTAACCATTATCCAAACAGTAGACCAAATTGCATATTTAAATGCTCCCACATCCTAGCTGCTGTACGTTGTTTTTTTAAAATGCAGGAAAAAATCAGTAAAACAATGTGCCAAATTTTTATCTTTTTAGTTAGAAAATAACAATAGGTTAACAACACAGTATTTAGTAAAATACACAAACATTTTTTAACTTAGAAATTAAAATTCCATGAACAGCTTAGCTTACTTATTTAGGAGCAAAGTCTCATGCATTTTTATATGTCTGTAATATTTAATATTCTATACCTTATCTGAGCCGTTACTATTCTAAAGCAAAATTTTAAAACTTAGCACTGGGATGCTGTGAAAGTGCTCTCTGTCAAATATTATTTTGCCCTGGTCATATTTAGGGCATTATCTTTAGTGTTTTGCTGTAGTTTTACTTTAACTTTTTAATTTAACCTTTGTTATGACCTTGGGCACGAACGTGCTCATTAAAAATTAAATTGCTTGTTATAGCCTGGCATCGCTTTCCTCTTTGATCAGAAAGCACAATAGGTTCCTTGAGTGGATTTACCTATAAAGTATTCTAGTAATGAGAACAGAAAAGGCAAGTTTAATAAGCTTAACACTGAAGCACAAGCTACAGAAATGCCACGAAGGGGGACAGGTAAGAAACATTTTATATGGTGAAAATAAAGTACAGATTTGTGATATTAAAATTTGGTCTTCTATCTCATTAAGTAGGCCTTTCTTACAACTTGAAAATCTAGTTGTTGATTTCAGTTCTACAAAATTTTGCTCTGCCGCTATACATACTTTGTTGATAATGTTAATGTCAAAACCTCCACCTCCCCTCCCCAAACAGGAGCAGAGAATGGGCAGCCCTTGAATAATTCCACTGGCAAGAAAACAATTTAGGTGGGTTAGTATTAAAATGGCTCCTAGGGCTTCCCTGGTGGCGTAGTGGTTGAGAGTCCGCCTGCCGCTGCGGCGAGACACGGGTTCGTGCCCCGGTCCGGGAGGATCCCACATGCCGCGGAGCGGCCGGGTCCGTGAGCCATGGCCGCTGAGCCTGCGCGTCCGGAGCCTGTGCTCCGCAACGGGAGAGGCCACAACAGTGAGAGGCCCGCGGGCGGCAAAAAAAAAAAAAAAAAAAGGCTCCTACATTAAGTATCTCAATACGCTGAAAGCTTTCTCCTTTTCTAAATTCTGAGGCTGTGATTTCACAGTTTTAATTGTGCTATAACAATTTAGGTTGGTGTAGCTCTATTCCTAGAGTTCAAGTATAATTTATGGTTTTCCACCTTTTCAGCCTATGGGGGAGAGGAATAATTAAAAGCAGAATGGTTTATATCAAAGGTTCACAGCAACTATATATGAACTAAAATATTCTGAAAACGTTGCGTGCCCTGAAATGCCTTCATATTCACAGTATATAAACTCATTTGCATTTGAAATTTAAAGGCTCTATATTCAGGGTTCCATCATACAGATGACTATGTAAAGAGTTGAGAGTGAAACACATTATATTTATGTCTACTTATTGTCCTTGGATGTAGTTGTATCAACGTGGAGAGAAAGAAATCCTTTAAAGGTATTCATTTTTAAAAATTTTGGAATAAAATGTATTCTAATAGTAATATAGAATTTAATATCATTTAAATGAAAATTCCAATACTATTCAACTCAAATTGTCACAAAATCCTTGGAATCATCAAACGTATATCCTAATTATTACCATTAGTCTTTTACCATTAAGCTGAAGCCAGTCAAACAAGGAAGAGGTCCAAGGTCAGGGCCTACCCTGTACTTAGGAGTTCCATAGATAATAAATGTAAGCTCTTGTAGAGCAATGATGCTTAAATCAAATTCTGGAGATGAAATACATTTCTTTTATCAAAGATTAAATTAATTTTGATTTGTTACTCACTCTGTACTTCAAATATAAGACAAAGAAAGTTTAAAAAATTCAGTTTTTGTTATCCATATATTGTATCCTTTTAGGACCATACCAGTTTTGTTCCATTTAGTATGCACTTATAACCCCAAGGAATGTTAACTAGGGCTATTTCTTTGCATTAATATTTGGGTTTATTTCTATTCCCATTTTTTTTTAATTTCTAGGTAATCATATTACATGCTGTGAAAAATTTTAAAGTACTACTTTTATCATGTACAATAAGGAATTTGAAAATACTTATCAATTTTCATATGATAGACAACTAGAAGTAGGGTTGAAGATGGAGACATGGATCTATTTACACATAGGGTATCCTTGATAATTAGTTTTTCATGTTGACCTAGAGTTGCTACATTTTAATATACTTTCTTCTTCTCATATTGCAGTTTATTTGGTTATTGCAATTTTTCACTTTTACAATTTATACTGTCATTCTTACCTATAGCTATACCTATTCCTGTATTTGTTTCACAAGATGAATTAGTAATCATTACATCTCTTCATCTAGAAGTACATATAGTTTCTAGTTCTTTAACATACTGGTAAATGGATTTATAAAGTCATTTTTAATAATTTACCATGACATAAGCAAAGGAAAAATAATAAGTATCAATTTGTCTATATTTCATTGTTACTTTTGCTTATATAATGGTAGTAAATCAATATATATTTTTAATTTCTTTTGACATTACAATTGTTACCTGTACCATTTCTCCACATATCTACTAGATTCTAGAATATTTTATGAAATTATATAAAATGTACTTACTAGCCTATTTTATAACATACTTTTCCTACACATATAAATTAGTCCTTAGAATTTTATTTCTGATGTTTTGATTTTACCAACGTTTTAAAGAATTAAAGCAACTGGACCATTACCCATTTTTCTCTCCTTACCTGTGGGACATTCTGAGAAGAAAGGCAGGTGACCCAGGCTAATCTTCCTGAAAACATGCTGATAATCGGACCTCTTGGCAAATAGACTAATTATATTGTTATGAGAAGAGTTTCTAATCTATGAAATGCATTTAGCAGACTGCCTGCAGTTTAGGATTCCTGTCTGAAAAACAAACCTAGAATCTTTATATTTACAAGGTATTCTCCTTGGAAAACGCATTGAAGCCACAACTGTATGATTCATAATCAAAATGTTCTCTGTGTTTGAGACACCTGAAGACTCTCCCCAGAACCCTCTTCTCTTACACTGGTCCAGGGAGCTCGAGCCCACTGCAGAAAATAAAAGACCAGAGGAGATGCCCTCAATGTCTCAGTGTTCTCCCTGCTTCCACTGTGCATGTTTACTCATTACAACAAAATTATTAGAAAACATTTCACACTGGGTAAGGACTCTGTTTCATGTGAATCTGACTTGACAATGCAAATTTTTACTTCTGTTTTTAACTTATATATATACATGCACGCACACACACACATATTCAGATATTCACATTAATTACTGTTTCCTTTTTCCTCTGTGATTTTTTTTCTAACAATAAAATCTCTTATATATGAAAAATATAAGTAATGAGGGCCCACTATATGCCAAACTTGTACTAGATAACAAATGAGATTCTTGTAATTAAATAATTTATAATTTAGTGAGTTCTATAATCTGACTGCAGAATCAAGAAATATGGAACAGAGAAGTTGACCCACAATGGATACATAAAATAAGCTGGGCGTAGACAGACATAGTTGTAAGCTACTGAGATCTTGGTGTGGCGGCTTAGCCTAAATATACTGATAAATATATCATTATCAACAGTGGGGTGCTACATTAAAAGAGGGAAAAAAAGTGGCGTAGGCTTTTGCACTAGGCATTGGATAGCGAGGAAACTTTATTTGAAGACTGGAAAACTATCCATGCATGCATTGTAGTGGTGGAGCATCTGATAAAAGCGCTTCTCCTGTGACAACTCAGAAGGCAGATAAATGCACTAAATGAGTCCACGGCTTTGGCTGAAAGAATCAAGAGACAGAATATTGGCTATCATTGGCTATATTCCACAGGGTACTATCAGATGAGTCTATAAAAGCAAATTCTTTGTAAACAGGATTAAAAGAAAAATCAAGGAGTCTACATACTGGGACTTGTTGGGTGGAGAGGTGCAACTGATTCTCATCTAACTGTGAAAAGCAAAACTGAGGGAAAAAATCATGTTGCAAAAGAGAAAATCAGCCTGTGGTCAGGACTGAATCAAGGTTATGGCCATCAATTCCTCTGTTACAACTTCTAACTCTGATTAAGTTGGTACCCAGTAAATACTTCCAAATGATCAAAAGTGGTTCAACGGAAAAGGTCTAATGAATACCTTGCCTTTTAAGTTCAAATAACTGTAACTAAGACTAGAGAGAGAAGCTTACCAAATATCTGTGGGTATATGGCTATTGGCACGTGGAGCTGATTGCTAAAAACAAAGTAGATTTTCAGAGATATAAACCATTCAACATTCCACCTGTGACTGAGCTTAAGCCCCAAATTCCTATAGAAAATAAGCTTAGTTTCCAAGGAAAGATTTCTCTCTAATGCTTTCTTTAGATGCAACCAAGAAAGATAATGAAACAGAACATCAAGAAAGCAGAGGCAAAGTCCACGGAAAGGAACTGACCAGCGTGGTCCCCCCGCAGAGAGATGTCAGAATTGTGATGACGTAGTGTCTGCTCCACAACTTTCATTCTTCTCCTTATTGACATTATCCTGTACCTATTGGGTGTGTCCTTTTAATTCTTTGATCTCTGCATCAAGAAAAGCTATATGCAAATCTGACATGGATCCTGGACACTGATTCTGATGCTAAACTGGACTCTTTACTGTACTTCTTGGGGCAAGGGGGCTAAGCATATTCTATGTAAATAGCACAGAAGCAAATTTTATGATCAAGAGGACAGCCTGTGTAAATTATTTAATTTTCAAATTATCTACCTCTTTTCATTCAGGATGAAAAATGGTCTCCCAAAGTTGTCTATGTCCTAATCCCTATAGACTGTGAATATGTTAATTAACATGGCAAAAGGAACTCTGCAGATATGATTAGTTTATGGATCTTGAGATGGAGAGATTATTTTAGATTCTCTAGTAATCACAAGCGTCCGTATCAAAGAGAAGTGGTAGGGTCAGTTTGAAAGAAGGAGATGTGAAAGAGAGAGAGAAAGAAAGAGGAATTTGAAGAAACTATGTTCTTGGCTTTGAAACAGAGGAAGGGGCCACTAGCCAAGAAACAGTTAGCCTCTAGAAGCTGGATAACCAAGGAAATGGGTACCGCCTTACATCCTCCATACGAAATGCAACGCTGTTGATATCTTGATTTTAAGACTTCTGACTTCTAGAACTGTAAGATAATAGGTTTGTAAGATAATGAATCTATAAGATAATAAATTGTGGTCATTTGTTACAACAGTAATAGGAAACTAATAAAATGACTTTCAGTTCTCATCCCTGTGGGAAATTATACTTTCCTACCACACTGACATCATTCTTGCCAATGTAACTTGCTTTAGTTAATGAATCATGAGGAAAAGAGACATGTCACTTCCAAGGAGAAGTTTCAACAGCCATCACATGTTTCCACCGTGTTTGTTCTTTTTTTTTTTTTCCCTCTGCCACAACAATAGCAATGTCTCAGACAGAGATAGCTTCATTCTCCTGGACTCCAGAATGAAGATATATGTAGTAAGACCATAGCTGGTCCACAATGAACTTAAAACAAATAGAAAATAAACCATTGCTGCTGTCATTCACTTGCTATACAGCTAGAGTTTAACTTGGAGAGAATGGCTATCTTTCTCCAAAATATCTAAGTCTTTCCATATAGGATTTGTATGTATTACATTTCACATTTTTTTACTCTCTCAATACAATTGATGAAAGCTTCATTATATATGTTATATACATTTCTCATGTTTTCTCTAGATTTGCAATTATTATTCTTTATATTTTTAATCAGAATTCTTGGTATGTCAGAAAAAAGGAACATGAATATGTCTTCATGTGATTTGAAGCCTGTGAATGTAAAAATAGATGATTAGACCTTGAATTTCTTTAAATCTCTTTTCTGTTGGGCTTGGTTATTTTTTACTATAGAAATTTCTGGGTTATATAAAAGGTGTTATCCCATTTCATTGTGAAGGCTAACCTATCAAAGAACATTGTGGCAAGATGAAATTCTAATATGGATGAATATATATATTTTGACCCTGAAGGCATTATGCTAAGTGAAATAAACCAGTCAGAGAAAGACAAAGACTGTATGATCTCACTTATAAGTAGAATCTAATTAAAAAAAAACCCCACCAAACTCATAGAAAAAGAGATCAGATTGTGTTTATAGGAGGCAAGGGGTTGGGAAGAGGAGGAATTGGAGGAAAATGGTCAAAAGGTACAAATAACCACTCATGAGATAAATAATTACTAAGGATGTAAAGTACAACATGACGACCATAGCTCACACTGCTCTATGATTATAGGAAAGTTGTTAATAGAGTGGATCCTAAGAGCTCTGATCACAAGGAGAAAAGTGTTTTCTTTTCTTTGTATCTTTATGAGATGGTGGATGTTAACTAAATCTACTGTGGTAATTCACAATATGTGTAAATCAGACAATCATGCTCTACAGCTTACGTTTTATAGTGATAGATGTCAGTTATTTTTCAATAACTGGAAAAATATATGGGTGAATAATCCCAAACGAGTACTGGCTGTGTAAAGAGTAATGATAATGTTTAATTTTGAGATTGAAAGATGGAAGAATATGGGCAAAAACTGCATATTAGAAGTGACACCAAATTTAAAGGGTTCTAAAGAACCTAGTTTTGTTCAGAAAAGGTAAAAGGCTTCTTCAGAGCAAAGGAAACCATCAACAAAATGAAAAGGCAGCCTATGGAATATGGGAGAAAACATTTGCAAACCATGTATCTCATAAGGGGTTAATACCCAAAATATATAAAGAAATCATATAACTCAATAGAGAAAAAAAAAATCCAGTTTAAAAATGGGCTGAGGATCTAAATAGACATTTTTCCAAAGAAGTCACACAGATGGCCAACAGGGACAGGAAAAGGTGCTCAACATCGCTAATCATCAGGAAAATACAAATCAAAACCACGATGAGATATCATCTCACATGTGTTAGAACGGCTATCATCAAAAAGACAAGAGATGGGCTTCCCTGGTGGTGCAGTGGTTGAGAGTCCGCCTACCAATGCAGGGGACACGGGTTCGTGTCCCGGTCCGGGAAGATCCCATATGCCTCCAAGCGGATGGGCCCGTGAGCCATGGCCGCTGGGCCTGCGCGTCCGGAGCCTGTGCTCTGCCACGGGAGAGGCCACAACAGTGAGAGGCCCGCATACCGCCAAAAAAAAAAAAAAAAAAAAAAAAAGACAAGAGATAAGTGTTGGTGAGGGTGGGGAGAAAAAAGGGAGCCCTTGTTCATTGATAGTGGGAATATAAATTGGTACAGTCACTATGGAAAACAATATGGAGGTTCCTTGAAAAATTAAAAATAGAACTACTACATGATCCAGCAATCTCATTTCTGGGTTATTATCCAAAGGAAATGAAAACAGGATATTGAAAAGGTATTTGCAATAGCAAGTTCACAGCAGCATTATTCACACTAGCCAAGATATGGGAACAGCCGAAGTGTGCATAAAGAGATGAATGGATGCAGAAGATGTGATATATGTATATATAGAGAGAGCTGAAATCAGTGAAAATAGAAAACATCAATAAAGCCAAAAGTTTGCATGGATGTCTTAAGAACGTCTCACATTTTATCCTTACTCTCCTTCCAGGTACTTTCTATGACATTGAACTCAAGGGTGGCCTTGCCACTCATTTTGGCCAAGGGATTGTGCATGGCAGTGACTTAGGATTTTGGGGTGCATTCAACTTATGCCCTGGTGACCAGTGATGATTTCCCTGATGGAGAGTGTTCCATCAGTCTACAACCTGGTGACAGGATCTGTAATTTAAAAACAAAGAAAGAAAGAAAGAAAGATGCTGAATTGCAATAAAAATTAAGTATAAGGAATCAAATATGTTTAAACCACTAAAAATGTGGGATTATTTATACCCGCAGCATAACCTAGCCTATCCTGTTGGTTCTGTTTGTGTGTGTGTGTGTGTGGTACGCGGGCCTCTCACTGTTGTGGCCTCTCCCGTTGCGGAGCACAGGCTCTGGATGCACAGGCTCAGCGGCCATGGCTCACGGGCCCAGCCGCTCCGCAGCATGTGGGAACTTCCCGGACCGGGGCACAAACCCGTGTCCCCTGCATTGGCAGGCGGACTCTCAACCACTGTGCCACCAGGGAAGCCCTCCTGTTGGTTCTTTGAAAAACAGAATAAAATAGATAAAACCTCGGCTAATCATAAACATGCCAATATGAACACACAAATACACACATACAAAGAATATATGCATATATTTTGAATGAAAAAGGAGAAATAATATAGATGCTACAGAAATTAAATTAGAATTACAATATGACAACTGTCATGCTAATACATTGATAAAAGAAAAATAAATTTAGAAATGGCCTACTAAGATTGAGTAATGATTGATTTGAAAGCAATAATAGTTCTCTACCAATTAAAGAACTTCAGCCAGTACCTTAAAATCTTTACACGAATGAAATGCTCGATCCAAGTAGTCTTAGATCTAGGAAGTTTTACCAAATATTCAAAACATAAATGATTCCAGTCTTAGATAGACTCTTATAGAGAAAAAAAAGGAAGGAGCATTTGTCACCTTGTCTTGTTAGGCTAACAAAACCTTAATATCAAAATCTGACAAAGAAAGTTTAGGAGAAAAGAAAATCACTTATCAACCTAGTCATTAATGCATAGTACTGTATTAGCAAAATGAATCTAGTAATGAATTTAAAAAAAGAGAGGTAAGCCTGACGTAGTTGGGTTGATTCCCATTAACAGATAAAAGGAGAAATAATAAAATATATATGTATATAATTATCTCAATAGGCAAAAAAAGCTCTCAGTAAAAATCCATACCCATTTGTTATTGAAATAAGTTATTACAAATTTAAAATAGAGTGCCTTGATGAAGGGCATCACAAAATAATAATGCAAATATAATATTTAATAGGAAAGTATTTAAAGCAGTTACTTTTAGACCAGGTACACTATCACCACTTCTATTCAATGTTGTAGTAGACACCCTTGACATTAAGATGAGAAAGGAAAAAAATTTGAAAATGAAAACATCCTTATTTTCAGGTCATATGATTGTTTGTACAGAAAACCCAAAAGAGACCACAGGGAAATTTTAGAATTAATACATAAATGTACCGAGCTTTTTGGATTATCAAAATACAAGTCAATTGCAGTGTTACACAAAAGGGATAATATTTTTAATGTAATCTAAAAATGCTGATCACATAGCTGTATAGAAATTACTGAAGATACACAGAATCTTAAAGGAGATTTACTTATAGAGAATAAAACTTTATTAAAAGACATTGAAGCAGATGTAAATAAAGGAAGAATCTACTATGAGTTCAATTACAAGGCTCAATACTGTGAAACTGTCAATTCTTCCCATGTTGATCTATACATAAGATGAATGCAATCATAATCAAAACCGCAACCAGTATTTTTTTTTTTAGAACTCAGTAACCTGATTCTAAAATTTATATGAAAGAACAAGGGGCAAGAAATAGCCTAGACTGTCCTGAAAAATGAAGAGCAAGAGTTAGCAACAGTCTTAAGACTCTGTGGCAAGCGAAAGCAGACCAAACATGTTAAGAAGATCCTCCAGGTGTGTATGTTCTCTTACTCGGGTGGTTCAGGGTTTCTTAAATCAAATAAATGGCACAGACCAGAATGGAAAATATTTATTACCCTGTCTGTACTAAAATGTACAACTTCTTTTCATTAAAAACAAAGCAAAACATGACCATATACAGAAGGACTGAGATGTACTGTAAGAGATGCTCTCAGTACACATCGGTAGTTTCGGAATGTAATCTTGTACAACTGTATTGTAAAACAGTTCAGAAATCTCAGTGAAGTTGAAACTATGTGTATTATCAAAAATCCAGAAACAGTAAAAAGTAAAATCAGATCAGTAACACAGTATTAGTGAGAATTTATTGTGCACAGAATAATAGTTCGAGAACTGCAAGTCTTCAGATCTAAAGCTTATATGAAGCTCAGAGGCAAGACGTTGCAGGATGGCTAATAAAGTGCAAATGAGGAAGTACCTTAACCCTGGCAATGCTCTGGAGTTCCCAGATAGCAGGGGGTTGGTTAAAACTGTTATTTTATACTACTTTAGGAAGATGATTTAAGTCTCTTCTATGATTTTCAGAGGCGTTTACAAGAAATTACCTAAGTTAAGTTTCCCTATGTTCGTGGAATAAGCAAGATTTAATTTTGCTACATGGCTTAAATTGTTTTGTCTGCTCAGGGAACTTTCAAATTTGGTCTCCCTGGTGTATTTTAACATTACCCTAAGGTAAAAACCCTGCCAGAAAAAAATAAAACACAAACAAAGAAAACCAAGAAGAAGAAAAAAAAAAAAACCTTTGCACTAGAAAGAAGCCTTTTATCTGTAGCTGCATTGATCAGAAGAGGAAAACAAGAAAGCAGTGGCCTAGATTTCCATTAATAGAATAGTAGAATGGATGATTACTTTATAGTATAATCATACCACACAATACTATATAGCAGTGAAAATAAGTGAAATAAAGCTGTATGCATAAATATGATTGATTCTGAAAATGCACTATAAATTAAAAAATCAATTAAAATATAGGATTCCATTTATATAAAAAAGCAGCAAAATTATAGATCGATGACAGATCGTAGGAGACACATGTGGTAAGACCATAAAACCAAACCAAAAATGTTAAGAATACATGGTTATGATTACTTCCAGAGAGGAGGAAAAAAAATGAATCAAGATCAAAGGGCTACTAACATTCAATTGGGGTTCTTAGTCTGGGAGCGGAGAACAAGGGTGCTCATGCTTTTACTGTTCTTTAAACTGTGTGTATATTTGTGTTTGCATGCAATATACGTTCTGCTAAAAATGTGATGGCTTTACAATACTAGCCATTTTTACATTTAGAGGTAAATTTATACCTGTTATAATTTTCTTCTAATCTTTTTGGGGCCTGTGTTTTTACTTATTTCCTTATCAATGTTAAAACTTAATTGTTATGTCCACTCTCCCAGTAAGTTTAAAAACGTAACATAACTTTTATGTTATTCCTGTGTTCCCAAACACTCATGTCTTATGTTTATATTTGTGAATCATTGCCTATTTATGAAGTTTTTTTTCTACCAGATATGTTCTGTGTACAGTAGGTTTTCTAAGGACTTGAATGCCTGGAGTCTCTTTATTTAGCACTTAATGCATTGACAGGGTAAAATGCTTTCCTTAGAGCAATTCAGGGAGATTGCCTCACGTTATTCTTCCATTGAGTGCTGTACTTGAGAAACATGATGTTGGTCTTACGTTCTTTCCTTTTATGTGATCTCTGTTTTCTTTCTGGGAGCTTGTCACTGATATCCTTAAATTTCCCTAGCAAGTTATTTCCTGTTTTTCCTTTTTGGAGCTTTATGAGCCAGCCATTTCAGGGTAAATATATTAAACTATGTTTCTCTTATACCGCTGGAATCCGATACTTGATATTATTTCTATAAATACATGTTCTCCTTTCCTTCTCATTACCCATTTCTTCAGTCTCCTCAGAGAGAAATCAGTCCTTCTAATTCTATCCTTTATATTGATTCTTTTTCTCATATCTTGTTTCTAACTAAGCTTTCTTAGACATTTCTGGGAAAGTTTCTCACCTCAATTTTCCAACTCACTAATTTTCACTTTGCCTGTAGCTCATGAGAATTTTAATTAAAAAATGAGCTTTGAATAGCTGATGTAAGGTCTGACAATATAATTTATATTGTTAACATTATATGAAAAATAATCATTCGTCAAAAGGAAAAATTATGTGATTTAATTTATTTTTTGTCAAATAGAAAATTATCCTGTCTCAATTTCTTAGGCTACTTAGAAATATTAGACCTTCATAATCACCATAAATTTTTCCACATCTTCAATTACTAGAGATTTCAGAATTTTCTCACATATTCCATTATCTCCTTCAAACACTTGTATGTGTATGTGTGTGTGAGCACTTACATATCAATTTTAGTATATCTAGTTTAAATAAATTGAATTTTTTGACAGTTTGTTTTCTGGACTGTTAAAAAAAGTCATTCTAAAGCATTATGTTTGAGTCATTTTTTTCACTGAGATCTCAAATAACAATATATTCGAGTGCAGATGCGCTAGCCACTTAATATACTATATTATATTCTGTAGTTTTTACTTTCTCAAACTGTATACATTTTTGCCTTGCTAATTTTAAAGACCTATTTTGAAATATAATTGTACAACTCTCCTTTAAAGCTTTGGAAAGGAGGAGGAAGGAGTAGGAAAATGCATGAGTGAGAAAAGAGACAGAGCATCAATAATTTTGCCCTATGGCATTTGAATAAAGTTGCTCATGAATACATATCTGTGTTGTGAATCTACTACTGATTATATCAGTAGCCTTAGCCATAACCTCTGGACTTTGCTATTTGTCCTTTGAATTATGAAAATAATAATACCTGCTTCACAGGGATGGTGAGAAAAGGAATTATATTCCTATTTATAAAATGAAGGAGAAAAATATATGTTAATAAAATCAAAACTACTTTGCCTATTATATTTTTCCTTTAGATGTTCAAATTATTTAAAGAACATCAAAATCTACAAAAGAAACTGGAAATAAAATTTGTGTATATAATTAACTTTATGTGCTCTACATATATTTCAGCTATAAACGTTCTTTAAATGATAAATTCCTATATTTAGTGTAGCATTCACCTTATTCACCTAATTTTTAATATGTTAACTCAAGTTTACTGGCCTTTGTGTGTCATAAAACAAACAAAACATCATTTTTATGTTTAGAAATGTTTAATTTTGTAGTGAATTATTACATAATACAGTATATTTCAGGCTTTATTTTTCCTATTCAAAGATATAGTTTGTTTTGTCATCATAACTGCTTAACTTTGAATATTTAAATAATTATTTATTAACTAAAAGTGGCAATGTTTGGATTAGCTATCTTAACTATAGAGGGAATAATTAAACATAAAATTGACTTTTAACTCACTGTGTCACATCAGCCTATTAGCCAAAAGGTATTTCACCTTCAGTCAGTTCTCATACTTAATTTAACTTTAATTTAAAAAGTTTAACTTTAATTTTTAAAAGTTTAGTTTAACTTTAAAAAGTTCCTGTTTGATGGATACAAACAGTTAATTGAAGTATCCATTTCCATTTATATGACACCCATCTGAAGATTTAATGCTAGATTACTATCTCTTCAATTGCATTTTCCCCTGTTACCTTATTTACTACATTTCTGAACCATAGGTCATACTATAATCTACTTCTATTAAATGTAGTTTTTGATGAAACACCTCAGTATCATGAATTTAGATATCTCCATTCTTTACTAAAATCTTTCAAGGATATGTTTTAAACCTGACACAAATCCCTGGTGAAATTCTCACAACTCTACTATGCATGATGACAATAAAAATCAAGATTTAAAAGATATAGTGCATATTTACAGCTGTGCTTACAACATTCTATAAAGAGCATTTTGACATTGAATGTGTTTGAATGTGTTACCAGCAAACTGCATGGGATGAACAAAATACGTCACTTGTAACTATTTCTATTCCAAATCACTCTGCAATGTCTCCATCCATGAAATCTGTGGTCATAAGGGCATCTTTACAATTCATATGCTTAAAAGTTTTAGTTTAGTATTCATTTTAAAAATGAGACTCTACTTAGATTGGGGCCAGTTTTATACTTGGTCATACAAAGGCTAAATTTGCACCACAGCAAAAGAAGAGATCAGATGGGATTTGAACTAAGAAATCCAGGAGGCCCTAGTTTTCAACCTTTCCTTCTATCCATACACATCTCACCATTCCATTAATTTAAATTCTCCATTCTGGTTGAAGGAAAGGTGAAAGTATAAGTTTAGCTAATGGGAAACTGTATTTAGTTTGGTACAGAGTCACTTACGAGGTATGTTAAATATGAAAAAACTGAATACAATGATAATAATCACTTCGGTATTGCAAATTTTCTGTGCAACTCAGGGACACGCTTCAAAGAGAAGGATTCTCAAGGCAATTTCTATTGAAAACCTGTAACAATAATCTTTCTCCTGTAGTTTCTGGTTAAAAATGAGTTTCAACAAAAATATGCCCCACATAGGCATTTTCCCCTAGTTTGAAACACATACTTAATTATCTTTAGGATATCCCCTTTCAAATTTGCCCCCTGAGGTTCATCCACTTGTTCTAAACTTGTCACAGAAAGGTCAGGTCTCCCTAATGTTCGTGGATACTTGGTTCCACTTAAAGAGTTTAGAAAATCAAAGAAGAGAAAAAAGATGGACTATTATTTCTTTCTTATGAGATGGTATTTTTCATCCTTTAAGAAAAATTTATCATCTCAAAGTACAGAATATTTTCACTTATTGAATGCTCAAGATTAGAATAAATATTTCCAAGTTACAGAGTGAAATTATGTGTTATTATGAAACAATAAGAGTAATCTACTGACTGTGAGAAACCAATTTAGGATCAATCCCCCCAAAAACACTAAGTCGAAAAAAACACAATATTAACTAATAAAATCCATGTTTACCCATGACATACAATCACAATCCCATGTCCAATTCTTAGAGAAAATATTGCATAAATTATCAAGTCACCACATTTTCTTTACATGAAAAACAAAAAGCTGTTAAAATCAGCAAATTGTAAACAAAACTTGTCAAAATCTAGGAGACATTTCTCAACACTTGTCTCAGTCAGCATTCTTGGTTGCTGGCTGTAGACATTAGAAATGGAGTCTGGCCACATAGGAAGAAAATGAATTTAGAAATATATGAAGTGGCTCATAGCATGAGAAAACTGGGGAAGCAGATTCTGAAATCTCTTTGATTCTGGAATCAAAGGCATCAAGAGACCAGAGGCGTGGCCACTGGACACCAGTATGATTAGAATGCTTTTACTGTCACTGGCACTATTGGACCTTCGCCATCATCACTCCTGTCCCCAATTCTAACAGAGCTGCCAGAAGAAACCTAATGCTGTTTGCTGCCTCTGTGTACCCCTTCTTCTGGCTTTATCATTGCAGGTGATGGCATCTTATTAGCTCTGCCACCACCATGTGCCAGTGCCCCAGGTGAGAGGTTACACCTGACCTTGAAGAGTTCTATAATCCTGCCACCAACCAAATTTCATAGTGTGGCTTTGTCTAAACAAAAATAGCCCTCACATGCCAGCAAATAATGTCCTCTCCAGGAAAATCTCCCCCCCCCCCCCCATAACAGACAGACCAGTGGAATTAGCCATGCTGAATTTTTGGTGACGTTAGATGGCCAGAGAAAATGACTGTGGGATCATTCCATACCTCCCCCCAATTTGTAATTAACATATTTAAATGTTGGTAAATAAGAAAAGAGAAAGGCGGGGAGGGAATTGTTCGACCTTCAAATCCCTTTCGTTGGTGAGTCACAGCAGTTGCTACATAACCTTCCTGTCTGAACAGAACCTCTGGATTATGTTCAGTGTCTAAGCAGTGCTGTGTCTATGCACGAGCAAAAGGAAGGGTCCCAGGTGGTCCCTCGTGTTGATGCTTTTCTAACATCAGCATGTTTTCTAGTCGTCTAGTTAACTCCTTACTCTTTTAATATGGGTAATACCTTAATGACCAAGGACCCTTTCAGAGTCGTAAAGTCTTTCTTATTTCTCTACACTTTACTTCTGAAGTTCCTTAACTCCCCTCAATTTTCCAAAACCTTTATATTCTATATGTAAGAAACTGAATAAAATAGATGGATAGAGAGATAGGCAGTAGATTTAAACCACCTTACATTAAAAAACTATTTGATATTTATTGGAATGATACTAAATTTTTCTAGCCTTTCCTAATATATTCTAAAGAAAGTTATCGCCATGAATTCTCCATAAATAAGAATATTCTTTCCCACTTTCTAATGCTTCATGAAACTGCCTAAAATTTTATGCATGTTTTTCACTTTCCATAAAATCATAAAAATAACAGATTCACACATTTCAGCTTCTTGAACTGATTTTTAAAGTTTGTCTATTGTAATTGTTACTTGTATCAAATAGAATCTTGAGAATGACATTAACTGTTCAAAGAACTGACCTCATCATTCAATAGTATCCGAATAACCCTTGGCAGAAAGTAATACACTCGATAATACTTGTTTTTGATTTTCTACCATATAGGGTAAAATTTTTACATGAACAATGTCTGATACCACTGCAGAAATAAGTACCTGCTTCTGAAGCACGGGAGATCACTTTCAACTTTAGATAAAAATCTGTTGACTTAGCTAATCTTTCCAGGACAAAATCTTTTCTAACGACCTCTGCAAAAAAATTTAAACCAAACCTTTAGGAAAAGTATTAGTGTCTAGAAAAAACTTTTCTCCTCAGACCTTGGAGAAATATCTCAGCTAGATTCAGAAGCAGAATAGAGATCCTTTTATATGACAATAATAAATTCAGATGCCTTGAAGATTAGACCGAATTTTCCCCAGTTCAATGTTCACTCTCTCATGGACACTGACATCTTCAGTCAGCTGTCAGACAGCAATACCATTTTAACCCTTAATCCCCATCAGTCATCTTTTAGGTATGAAAAATCATTTTATGACCCAGCTGGACTTTTCGTGAAACCATTTCATTTGTGGAATACTGCTTTAAGGGTTGATGAAGTTAGGATCTTCATTTATTTTACAAAGAGATGTTTCTATATATTGTTTCCACTAAAGAAGTGGAAACTGCCTCCTTCCTACGCGCAGACTAGGGTGATATACCCACACGCTTTCCCCGCAGAGCCACACACCACAACTAATATACAGAAAAGATATATTCTTAGACTCATTGTTAGCTGTGTGTTCACCTGCACTGCTCTGCGTTACACCCTCAAGTGAGATGCCAGAGTGGTCTTTTAAAAATCATGTCAGATCATATAATTTCTCTGATTAACATCACCTGATGGCACCTCCTTTCACACAGAGGAAAAGATGAAGTCCTCACGATGGCCTCTGCACGAGCTGCCTGCATCCCACTCTTGGGACCTCTGAGACCTCATCTCTATCACTTTCCTCTCATTCACATCACTGCAGCCGCAGGAACTTCTCTGCTCTTCCTCAAACATTCAGGCATGACACAGCCTTAGTGTCTGTACGCTCTT
>NW_006797873.1:539879-550317 GCF_000442215.2 Lipotes vexillifer | reverse complement strand
GCTCTTCCCCAGATTCCTCTTGGCTTAGCCCTCATGGTCACTGCTACCCCTTCCTCAAGTACAGCACCAAGGATCATCTTACACACTTACCTTCTCTTTGTAAGTGCAATCTCCACCCCCCACCCCAGGACTTCAAAGACTCCTTTCCTGGCTTTATTACTGTCCATTAAATGTATCATATTCTAACACACTATAAAATTTAGCAAATTTTAATTAATTAAATTTAATTCAATGTACTAAATTAAAAAAAAAATAATAAAGCTACTCACAATTCTAGCATTCAATGTCCATCTAGTTGCCAAGATCAAGAACTGGTATCACATTTCACATGTTATTTCAGGAATCCCAACCACAGGTAAATACCCAGGAGAAATCCTGCACGTATAAAACAGGGGACATGTACAAGAATGATTACAGCAGAGCTTCACAAAACAAAACATGGAAACACCTCAAACAAGTGAGTTTATGAATAAACTGGGATATAATGCAAGATTACATGGCAAAGTGAATGAACTAACATGGCGTGTGGAAATAGGGATAGCGCTCAATGTAACTTATCTTCATCTAAAAAAATAGAAATTTGATTGCTCAATTTACAAAATTTTCCTCAACCGCCAACTTCAAAAGGGCAGAATATTTCAATAATTGGTGAATACATTCAGGGTCACAAATTGGAGCACAAATATGGGTGAAAATGAACTTTCAGTAATTCTAAGAAAAATACTTTATTAAGGAAGATATACGTCATTCATTCAAAGAAAAAGATGATCTTACCTATGCTTTTTAGCTGCTTAGCCCCTCTCTATACTCAAAATCAGAGTCCATCTTCAACAAGGGTAGAGGCACAAGCCACAGAAGGTGATGGTATTTGGACAGAGTAAACTTTTGTTTTGAGAACGAAGGGCAAGAAATTTTGAGAAGCACTTTCCTGGGCCTGAAGGTCTACAAGTTGCACTGAAGCATCACTGAGTAGTGAACCCACAGCAACACAGATATCCATGTGATTTTTGAAATACATTTGTGTGTGTGTGTGTGTGTGTGTGTGTGTGTGCACGCGCGTGTGCGCGACAGTTTGACATGGGGGCTTTTATTGATCTCTGTTTAAAGGCAATGCTGCCTGAGCATAAGTCACCATAGATCTTGGCAGCCACACTGTAAAGATAATTATATCAGGAAAACAGTAGAACGAATAAAGGACTCTCTCCCAGGGATTTTTTTTCCTATTCTTTTCAATAAAAAGGAGGATGTATGCCAAAGAGCAAAGGAACGATTATATGGAGCCAGGGTCTATTTTTGTCCTCTTCCAATTCGACCTTAAGCATGCATTGAACAAGCTAATTCAATTTCTGGTTTTTGTTTGGTGGTATGGTGATCCCAGAGAGACTTTCCAAGTGACTAAATGATAGGGAGCAAGCTAATATCACTGCCTTCTTTAGAAGGAACAATTTTATAGTGAACTTTGATGGGATAGAGGAGGTTGGTGGTAATAAACTATTCAAGATAACAATAGCCTTAGGACATGCATGAGTTATCTATTTAAATAGTACGCCCTAGCTGAGCTGCATATCAGAATATGGTTAACTCCACGCTTGGGGTTGAGATTATCCTGTTGTTAAGGTTAAGTCACCCCTATGCTGTTTCTCTTAACACCATATATTTTTCCACATTTAATCTATCATTAAAAGGTCTACCAAACTGAGACCATACATTCAATGAAGTAATTAAACTAATATACCTTTTGGTATCCTGCATAGTTAGTCAATACAAAACTACTTTACATGAAGACATTGGTGGAATATATCTTCAGGCAAATTACAAGATATCTGTAACAAATCAGATTTCTGAGAGCAATACTTTAATTTGTCCTAAAATTTCACTTTGAAATTTGCAATTAACTCTTCTGGTTGACCTCTACCTCAAGAGGTCCAAATAGAAAAGCCTTCAAGGCAGTGGTTAATTGGATGCATGCTTTCTAAGTTAGAAGTTTGAAAAAGTATTTTTATAACTTATTCTTTGGAAGTAGACATTTATATTTAACTTAGGTATTTTAGTCTAATTTCTGTGTTCCATATTACAAATAGCTGACCTTCATGGGCTTCTCTCTGAAAAAATTGATTTTTAGAAATCATGTCATTTCAATTAAGAAAAGTTATTAATGTCTGTGTCCTGGTTTACAAAATTAATTCATATCAAAAAAGCAGGCAGAAGAGGCTAGAAAGCCATCGTTGTTGTTAATTTCTCTCTTTTTTTTTCTGCTGTTTTTAGAAAAATGTTAGAATGAATAAGTGTTGTTCATACAATTATTAATTGGTATATTGGTTTCATTATGACAAATAATCTGGTTAAACATTTTACCAAAATGGTGGCATAATAAATGTGTGCTTTGATGCGGCTTCTACTTCAAACATCAATTTTAGTTGAGATAAATAAAAATGTGTATATCCAGATTTAGAAATCATATCTTTGTAGATTAGGAAAAGAAGGAATAAATAAAGGGGTGCTGAGACTAAGCATTGAGTCTTCTATGCCATAAATTAGGAAAGGATGGTAGTTGTTTGACTCTAGAAGTTTAAGAGGAATAGAAGGGGTCCATGTTAGATGTGAGACCAAAGATATTTCAAGGTGTGAAGCTAAGAGATGGTTACATCAGCTCTCAATAAGTAGCCTGTAGCTACTGAACTCTGAGCTTAAGGAGGAAGGATAATACAATAATAATAATGATCAGCTGTCACAGAGGTTCTATCTATAACCTATGACTGTCACTGTGAGGCTGACAAAGTGTAATTCACCAGGAAGGTAGTTACCCTTGAGCAAGGCAACTCCATATTCCATATATAAGAAGGGGTGAGCACAGAAGGAGACAGTGAAAAAAATAAATTAAAAGTGAACCAAAAAAAAAAAAAAAAACCCCCTCCCATTTGAAATGAGTATACAAAAACCAATAGAAATGAAAATATTACTAAAAAAAAAAACAACAGAAAGCAAAAAAACCCTTCAAATCTGATTGTACGAAAGATAAGCGATAAAGTTATGACAGAGTACTAACATATTTTTCCTCATGAACTGCAAAGAAAATTCTAGTAAGTATTTTAAATTTATCTTCAAAGAAATAAATGAAGAAATCATATCCATAAAAAATAAGAAATGATGAAATAAAAACTGAATCAAATGAAGCTAGTTAATTAGAATATGAAAGTGAATTAATTCATTTTCTTCCACATGAAAAATTCAGCCTTTAAAATTTAAAGATGCATAGAAGGAATAGACTCTGACTGCATGAAAAATAGTAAATTGGAATATAAAATTGAGAAAAATCATACAGAATTAAGCATCACAAGATAAAAATGATTAAAAATGTAAAAGAGTAGGTAAGCAGAAGGATAAATTCAGGAGCTAGTATTTTTCTGAGAAGTTTAAGGATAGAGAAGGGAGAGAACAGCAAAGAAGTAATATTCAGAGTTAAAACTTGAAATTTTCAGCAGAACTATTTTTCTTAGAAAGGCATAATGTTAAAGTAGCATTCAGTATATTAATAAGGAAAAATTACACAAATGCAGTCTCATGTTGAGAAACTGAACACCAGGAATAAAGTATTTTTAAGCAAATATCAGGAAAAATATTAAGCAGTGTAATGATAACAAGGTTGTACAATAATGTTTTTACTGCAGCCATTAATGCTGGAAGATAATGGAGCTATATGTGAAAGTAATGAGGAAAACTGATTTCAGTGTAGAAGTAACTAATTTGCTAAACAGTCATTCAGGAGATACAACAGTTTCCACTTCCTTCCACAACAAAGTAACCGGGTCAGAATTTTCACCCTCTGACCTCTGTCTTGAAAAATCCAGATTTTCTGTGTGAACCAATGGCTTTCAAGGAATTAGACAGCAGACAATGAAGTACATAATCCCTCAGAGATAGGAAATTATCAAACATTGTGAATAATCCAGCTGCTCTAGCTTACTGCCTAGAGATATTTGAGGTCATGGGGTAGACCCATGGACTCAGTGACACAGAAATGAGTGTGTAGGCAAGTTGAGGTATCAATAGTATGCAGGCTCAAGTACCAGAAAAGTTGAGGTGGGCAGAGAAAGAACTGCAGAGCGTACCCTTCAAGTATACAATCATGTACTGATCAGCACAAGTGGGTGAAGAAAATAACAGTGGTTAACAAGTGAATCACCGGAAAAGATTAGGGAGAATAGTGCCTGACACTTAAATAAGGCTCTTGGACTAGTAACTTTTCCCACCAACCAGAGAGCAGAACCCCAAATTAATGGTACACTGAAAACAATACTAAGAAGATCTTGACTCGGTAATGGGGAAAAACACTAAATACTGCTTTGATCTAACCAAAGAAAGCTCATAGGCAAGACCAAAAGAATGAAATGGTTCCCAAGTAAATTAGCAAATAAATCTCAATAATTGGGCTTCCCTGTTGGTGCAGTGGTTGAGAATCTGCCTGCTAATGCAGGGGACATGGGTTCGAGCCCTGGTCTGGGAAGATCCCACATGCCGCAGAGCAACTAGGCCTGTGAGCCACAGCTACTGAGCCTGCAAGTCTGGAGCCTGTGCTCTGCAACAAGAGAGTCCGCAATGGTGAAGAGGCCCACGCACCGCGATGAAGAGTGGCCCCCAGTCGCCGCAAGTAGAGAAAGCCCTCACACAGAAACGAAGACCCAACACAGCCAAAAAAAAAAAAATTAAATAAATAAAAGATTACTATCAAAAACAAAAGCTCAATAACCTACATATGATACAAAAATATCCAGGACACACGACATAAAATTTGTAGTGTCTGGCACCTAATCAAAATCTATGAATCAGGCAACAGAAACAGGAAATTATAACTCATGGCAAGGAGAAAAATCAAACAAAATTGACTCAAAAATGGCACAAATGATAGAATTACTAGACAATGACTTTAAAAATTGGATTGGCTCTATTAGTAACAAAGTAGATTTCAGAAGAAATAATGATAATACATATAAAGAGGATAATGAAAACGTGGTCAATTCATCAGGGGAATGTAACAATCCTAACAATTTATGTACCAAGTAATAGAAATTCAAAATACATGAAGCAAATATGGAAAACCTGAAAGAAGAAAAAAGTAATCCACAACACCACTCTCAAAATAATTAATAGAATACATAGATGGAAAATCAGTAAGGATATAAAATACTTAGAAAATACTATCAACCAGTACTTCCCAGTTAACGTTCTATACAACATTCCACTCAACAATCACAAAATACATATTCTTCTCAAATGAGTACAGATAATTTGCCATGATAGGCTGTACTCTGGGACATAAAACCATTATTTTTAAAAGGGTGTATTTCTTACAAAATATGTGCTCTGACTACAACTGAGTTAAGTTATAAATCAATAACATAAGGATATCTAGAAAATCAGCAAATATCTGGAAACTTATGAGTCACCCTGAGGCTGAGAGAGAATCAACTTGAGGTTATTTGCCATAAATTTAAAGAAAGGATATTTAGCATGATTTTCCATTTTTCCATTTTCTCCACATTGAGCTGGAGATTGGATTTTAACTATGGTTGTATTTTACCCAAGATACTCACACGAAGTGAGAGAGGAAAAAGATGGTCAAGGGGATACACAGAGACATTGTAAAGGAGGACTTTGGAAATTAAAGAATATAAAAAGGAAAAGACAGTACATAAAGGAAGAGAGGTGGAGGGAACTTCAGTGAGAATAATCCCCGAAGTTGAGGGTGGGATTGGAAAGGTGATGGTAGTGGTCGGAGTGTGATTCTTGAAGTTTATATTACGGAGTGTCTGCAGTTATCACTGTTGCCAATTGTTCCAATCTAAAACATATTTTCAGAATGATAAATCAATATATTCAGAAGGAGGAAAGATGGAAATCTAGAGAGTAATATTTAAAATTCAGACACCTTAAACCAGAGAAAAACAAGTAGAGATTTGGAAGAATATATTTACAACACATGTAACTGGTAAAGAAGCAGAAACCCGAATATGAGAATTCCAAAAAGTTAATAAGAAAAGCAAACAAAATCATAGAAATATGGACAAATAATATGAAGTCAGAGTAATAAACCTGAACGCTCATAGCACATAAATTATGCTTAACCTCATTACTGATTAGAGAAAGGCACATTTAAGAAGGTGGAATCTAGAAAAATGGTACAGATGAACTTATTGCAAAGCAGAAATAGAAACAGAGATGTAGAAAACAAACTTATGGGTACCAAGGGGGGAAATGGGGGTGGAATGAACTGGGAGATTGGGATTGACATATATACACTACTATGTATAAAATAGATGACTAGCGAGAACCTACTGTATAGCACAGGGAACTCAATGCTATGTGGTGACATAAATGGGAAGGAAATCTAAAAAAGCGGGGATATATGTATACGTATAACCGATTAACTTTGTTGTAAAAAGCGGGGATATATGTATACATAACTGATTAACTTTGTTGTACAGCAGAAACTAACACATTTTAAAGTAACTATACTCCAATAAAAATTAATGAAAGAAAGAAGATGAAATCCCTCCTGCATACAATAATTCAAAAAGGTGATTCATCCCATTAAGTGGAGGCACAAGAATTCACACAATGGTTGGAATATGAATTGGTCAACATATCACTTTGGAAAGCAATTTGACAATATCGAGGGAAGCTGAAGATGTGCATGGACTATAATCCAGCAATTCCAGCTCTGGATAAACACTCAGACATGTACATGAGGAAATGTACAATAATAGTCACTGTCATATTAGCTACAATGTAGCAGAAACCATAATACTCATTGATAAGGGAATAATTAAATAAATTGAGATATTCTTATTACATGGATGGATTAGGAATAAATAAAGCATTATAGTGAACTAAATCTACGAATATCAACATCAGTAACTCAAAAAAGCAACATGCAAAGAATATAGGTTCAGGACAACATTGTTTACATAAAATTTCTAAGCAATATATATGGTATTTATGTTTATAGACATATATACATATTGGTGTATAAGAACTATATACACTAATACAAAAATGGAGATTTCCTCCGAAAATGGATACAAGGGAATTGCAGAGTACATGAGAAGGGATTGATTTTATCTGTACTGTCTTGTTTTTTTAAAAAAAATCTTAAAGAAATATTAAAGATGATCAGATTTGTTATAACTGGTTAATGGGTATAGAGTGAGAGTTGTTGTCCTCAAACTTGTCTCTACCTTTTAAATATGTTTTGAAAAGAGAGAATATAGGAAATACTGGAATATCTTATCATCTGAATGTAAATGGAGAATAGATAATATTTGAAGAGTACTTTGTCACCTGGATGAGGCATTTTAACTAATTAAATTTATATAGTAACTCATTAAAGAAAGTATTTATATTGGTTGGAGATGACACACTCTCACAAACGTGATGTGAAATTAGGCTTTTCAAGGGGTATAAGCATAATCCAATATATCATCTGGTCATAACTTTTTTCTATATAATATTTGTTGACATTCAGTTATACTATAAGACTATTTACCCTCAGAATTCATGATAAATTTTCTTAAATCATGAACATAATATTTCATATAAAGAATTTTGCAGCAAATGTTTCTGTAAGTACTTCCTGGAATTTATTCATGTAACTAAAGCATTCCAATCTGATATTCTTCAAATTCATCAAAACCATTCATTTACCTTAAAGGTTGGATTTATGAAATATACAATGGTGCTATTCAAAAATATGTAAATATTTAAAGGATTAAGTGATTAATGTACTTGCAAAGATTTTGCCCATGTTATAGTTGTATTTACAACTGGTTTATAAAATCATTTCAATAAATGAGAGGAAGAAATTATCTTGTCTCATGAAATCTGGATACATTTTAAATAGTTGATAAAATCTTAATGTTTAAAGGACAATTTTAATCATAGGAAAATCTGAAATGTTTTTAATAGGCTACATTTGCTCATTATTTTTCTAATGTTTTGTTTCTTGAGATTATCTTCACTTTTGGTTAGTGTTTTAGAGATTCAAAAGAGCTTTTTAAAAATCTTTCATAGAAATACACCTCACTTTGGCAATATATACTTTTATATACTAAAAGCCTTTCCCACAAACACACAGAGCTGTCTCTAATTATGGAAATGTTAACAATTATTATCATCAGTGCTGAAATATCTTTTACACATTATTCATTAGTAAAATTCTAAATTCTAACTTTCTTTTGTTAAGCAATCAGAGTGACATTCATGGATGACTGGAAATACTTGAAGTGATATCTTCTGTATTTGAAAAATAAGTTTTTATGTTAATAATATAAGCTCAGTGATGTCAGACTGCTTTAATCATGAAGGCTTTTTAGCAATGAGACTATTCAATATGGGCTCATGATTTCCCTCTGTCTCCATCCATAATCATGAGCATAGTTTTGGAAAGATTTTCGAATAGGAAAGGGAAGGTTAATAAGAATGATTACACATATTATAATGCTTAAAATAGTACTAGCACACTAAGAAATAAATTCAATATTATGTGGAAGTTCTTTGAAGCCTGTTTTGTTTATAAATGGCTTTTGTGTTCAGTGATGTTATTCTAATTACAAAGAAAGAAGTCTGGAAGATTTTATAAAGATGTAGTTAGCAATAGTTATCTTTGTTTTGATATTGTGTCTTGCAGGAAAACAGAAATAAAGTGGTAGAACAAAGGAGACAACCAAAAATTACCATCAGCAAAGTGATTACATTTTCATTGTTCCTGTGACAAGCTGGGGAGGGTTTCCGGATTTGTCCTTGGTCGAATTACTTATGTATTTCAGTTTGTTGGCTAAAAGACAAAGCCATTGCAAATAATATTGACTTTTCAAGAATTAAGTAGGATTATCTTGACTTTGCCACCAATGATGATATAACCAGGCTGGAATTTCAGGAAGATTACGGCTTCTGTTTTTTGGGCATTAAGTTAAATGCCTTAGTGGCTGTTCAGAGGAACCAGAGACATGATAGATCTTCCCCAGTTGGCCCCTGCTCTTGCGCAAGTGATGTTTGAACCTAGCAACTTGCTCCACGGTTATATTGTTTGATTGACCAGCACTGTATGGATATAGCTAATGAATTGGCCAGAAATTTGATTCTGTCCAGGCTAAAGAATACAATGGTTTTGCGATCCTTTGAATGCCAATTAACTAATCTGTATCTATTCCTTATTTCTATATGAGGGTTATTTCCATTTTGTACAGCGTAGTAGAAAGGGATTCAAAGTTAAAAATAAAATTGTATTTGTTCAAAGTAAAGGATTCCATATGACAAAGTGAAGTGATGAATAAGAGGCAATAAATTCTGTAGAGGAGCATGTACAAGGCAAGTTATCAGAGAAGTGAAAAGTGAAGCGAAAATAGGGATGAGCTTCAGAACGCTGGTGGAAAGAGCCTTTAGTCCGGAAAAGGGGCGGTCTGCTCATTAACGCACTTCTGGAAAAACTGTCATCTTTGTGATAGTTAATGATGTATCTCTTTGCTAGTTACTAGCTTTGAGAGGCTTAGCTTATTCAGGCTGTGTGACTCTGGCCAGTTATTGTCCTTCTGAATGAGTTTTTCTTTAATATGGTGGGATTCGAGTGCTAGTATTATACACTTGTTACGATGATCTATAAAGCTAACATTCGAAGGGCTTCAAATAATTCCTAGTTTATAGTAAGTACTGAATAAGTGCTATTTATTATAATTATCATTGTTTGCTTCTATCCTATCTTTTGTCTTTTTTTTTTTTTTTGCGGTACGCGGGCCTCTCACTGTTGCGGCCCCTCCCGTGTGGAGCACAGGCTCCAGACGCGCAGGCTCAGCGGCCATGGCTCACGGGCCCAGCCACTCCGCGGCATGTGGGATCTTCCCGGACCGGGGCACGAACCCGTGTCCCCTGCATCGGCAGGCAGACTCTCAACCACTGCGCCACCAGGGAAGCCCTCTTTTGTCGTTTTTCACTCATATAATTATATATACACAATATTTTTAGAAAGTATGCATATTTTTAATAATAATATTATAGACATTTATGTACTTACCCCAAATGTATAAAGTATAATATACTCTGTATCTTTGAAAAACTCACTGTACCCTCTATGACTGCATTCTCAACCTTGTCTCAACAACAGTTGTTTACATTTAAATTATTCATTCCTATGCTTTCCTTTTTAATTTTTAATTTGTGTCTTGTAACAAAGTTGATTAACATACACAAGAAATGTCTGTTCCCTTGTTTAGTGTAAAGCTATGTTGAGGAAGCAGCTGCTTGTTCACAGACTATATCCCCAGCTCCCTGTATGTGGCAGGACAATGTGACTCTTCCTGCTTAAATGGAATATGACTGGAAGTGATATGTGTCATTTCTGGGCCACTGCATTTAAGAAATGGGTGTGTCTTTCCATGCTATCTTTCCC
>NW_006797873.1:505251-539849 GCF_000442215.2 Lipotes vexillifer | reverse complement strand
TTTCCCTACCGACCAGATGGATGTAAAGAAATATGTGACTGTAGGGGAAGATGGAGTCACAAAATGGAAGGAGTTACCATGCAAAATAAAGCAATCCATCCAAGATGAACACATGCTGCAGACAGTTTCATGAGAAAGAATTCAGTTCTGAAATTTTGGCTTTTGGTTATTGAGGGCAGTTAAAAATAAGCTAAGTAATAAAGATCTATATGAGCAATCAATATGTTTATTTTTAAAATTTTGCCTGTTTTTTTTTTACTTTAAAAAAAATAGTTGCAATATGCATCATTATGCAGCTTGCTTTTATTCTTCAAAATTATATTTTTGCTACTTGACATTTTTCATGCAATCATCTATAGTTCTTTCACTTTTACTGCTGTATACTATTTCATTGTATAAGTGTGCTATATTACAGTTATTCACTTCATATTTTGAATCAACTGGCAAAAGTTGTCATCTTTATGATAGTTAATGGTACACCTCTTCCATACTGTTCAATAAAGTTTTATAATTTTGTCCCTAAAGGCTTTTACTACATTTACTTTGTTACATTTACTATTAGATATTTCTATTTTTATTTCTGCTGTAAAGAATATTGATGTTGATAAGTTATGGAAACATACTTTGGAAATATTAGAAAATAAGAAAATGATTGTTGACACGTTTTTTGTTTAATCAATGCATGCTAAACTCTCTTACTAATTATTTTATCCGTAAATTCCTTGCATGTGCTATATATACACAAGAATTCCATTTACAAGTAATTATAATTTTGTTTCACCCTTTAAAATTTTTTTTAGTTAAACTGCCTAAACTGAAAAAAAGATAAAAGTGTAAATAGTTTACATCTGTATTTCAATCCTAATCTTCAAGAAATGCAGTAAAATTTAACTACTAAGTAAAATGTTTGTAGTAAGTTTTGCAATACAGCCTTTACTTTGTCGGTAAGTAACTTTTATTCCTTGTTTGCAGATAGATTTCATCAAGATTGGATACTGGATTTCATTATCCTCTCTTGGTATCTATTATGATAATTATATTTTTCTCTTTAATTTTTATATCTACCCACTTACATCATTTTATTTTGAAACCAAACTTGCATTTTTGGTATGACTCTAGATTGATCAGGAGGTAATATCTGTTTTACATGTTGCTGTATTCATTTGCTAATAGCTACTTTAGTATTTTTGCTTCTATATCTATGGATGAGATTGGCCTAAAATTTTTCCGTATACTAATGTTCTTATCTGGTTTACATATCAAGGTTGTGTGTCCCTTCTTTAGTCTGGGGAATATATTATATAATATCAGAATCATCTGTTACTTGGATGAGTGGTAGAACTTGTCCTTAAAATTGTTTGGCCTATCATTTTCTTTGTGAAGTGAGTTTGAATAAAAGTTCAGTTTTCTGAATGATTACAGAATTATTCTGCTTTTCTATTTCTTTTGAGTCAGATAGATTTATATTTTTTCCCATTTTAGCCTCTCAGTTTTTTCATCAAGTACTCTTTTTAAGACTTGAATAATTTTAAATCTATAGTAAAGCTTCCTATATTGTTTAAAATAAATTTCTTATACTTCATTCTCCTTTTAATCTTTTTAAAAACTGGGAGGGTTTTGTCAGTATTTTCATAGTCTTTACAAAAAGAAATCTACTTTAATTCTCCATTTGCTTTCACTAAGTTTGATTCCCTATAATTATTTTCTTTAATTTCTTCAGTTTTCCCAGCTGTTCTGTTTTCTACCTTTCTGTTAAAGAGATACTTAGATAATTAATTATGTATTTATATTCTTTTCTTATATAAGTTTCTTGAATTTTCCTCTATGTTCTGCTTTAGATTTTTCTCACAAGTTTTATTTAACCCCACTATACTGTACCATTTAAGTGGTTTATTTTTTATTGAGGCATAATGCCATAAAGCAAAGTGTACAATGTTAAGGTGCAAAGCTTGATGAATATTTAGAAATGTCTACAGTCAGGTAACCACTACACACATGAAGATATAACGCCCTTCCATTGCCTCATAGTCTCCCTCTGGCACTGTCACAGCCAATCCCCACTGCTTGATGGATACCACAACTTATTATGGAACTTAATAGCCAAGGAATTACATAAGTTCTTCTGTGCCTGGCTTCTTTTACTACATATGTTGTCAAGTTGTTCTAGAGCTTTACTATCACTAGGTATTCTCTTTTAAAAAGAAACAAAACAAAACTGACATTCAGGTAAGCCTTCTATAAGATTTGATGGTTAATGCATTCCTTATTATTTAATTCCAACTCTTTTTATTTGAACTAGAATTTTATTTTGATCCATGAACTAGAAGTATGTTTTGTATTTCAAATGGATGTGATTTCTCTAGATATGTGTTTGTTATGGGATCATTTTCTGTATGATATCAACAACTCAAAAATCATATATCATCCTAGATTTTTGGAATTTTTTTTGCCCTATGCTAATGTTCCATATAATGCTAACACTTTTGCTTTGCTCTCTATTTTGTCTGCTCTTAATAATTATGTATCAGCATTAATTTAATATGGACCTAGTGTAATATTATTTAGGATTAATTTTAAATGTTTTGTTTTAGGCAAGTCTCTTGCATTCAGCATTTTAATTTGTTTCTAATATCTCATTTGTGCTTTCTATTTTTCCTGCTTTTCCAGTCTGTCTAATCTTGGGTTTATTATTGTTTCTCAATTCAGTTTCACGTTGCTTTATAAGCAATTGTTCTTGTTAATTTTTATTGGCTGTTTTAAGGGGAAAACACGCTTTTGTTTGTCAGATGATGTCCTCAGTCTGTGTTTGTTCTGCCCTTGTTCTGTTCTTGTTCTTGAAAGATGGTTTCACCAATTACAACATTCTAGGTTGAAATGTGTTTTCTTTCAGCACATTAAAGATGTAACAATTTCCTTCACTTCCCTTCTTGCCCTTGAAAATTCAGCTCTTAGATTAACTGAAGTTCCTTTGTAGGCAATCTCCTTTCACCTCCAACTGCTTTTAAGAATTTCTCTCCAGCTTTGGTTTAGCAGTTTTACCATGTTTTGCCTCGGTGAGTAATATATTTCCTTCTCTTTCTCTTTTTTATCATCAACTTGAATAAGTGGTATTCCTGGATCTCTTCCCTCTAATATCTTATTTTTAAATTCAAGTTATTTATATGTTAGATCAGCTCATTTTTCTTACCCATCTTTTTCAAGGATCCTTTCATGTGTTTTCATATTAAATGTAAAGATTTCATAATCTGATAATATTAGTATCTAATTATTACCATATTTTAGTGTCTGATAATTTTCATATGTGAAGTCATTACTTGTCTGTAATCATAATCTTTGGTCTGGAGTTTCCATTGGTTCTCACTCATGGTGTCTTCATTTCTTGTGCATTTTGTTTTTATTTTTTTTCTATGAACATGTGTTACTTAGAATTTTTGTAATAGCATTGAAATCTGTATTGAAATTGAATTATGTCAAAGGTTATTTTCTTTAGCTTCTGCTACTTGCTTAGGAGCAATATTATTCTAATACTACTTTAAATTGTAATATTTGGTATATGGTTGTGTGAAATAAGGCTTTAGATACTTGTGAGGGATTCGTTGTGAACATGAATTCTCAAAGAAGACATTTTTACACCTTCACACACCACAAATATCAAGGCAGGAATGTTTCCAGCAGGCCTCTCAGAAACACTATTTGATATTTTAAAATACATAAAGTCTTCATCAGACAAGAGAAAAGATTCATTTCATTCATTATATATAAAAGGTTAAATCGAAGTAATTTCCCAGAAACTTAATGAACACAAATATAGTCACATTTTTAGTAGCAATAAAATGGAAATCAATTCATATTTAATAGTTTTGCAATATAAGAAATTATAAGAGGATTTGGGGGGGATATTTTTGTTTGTTATTTTACTTTTTGTCTAAAGATTTATTTCTTTTACTGAATTTTTTAAACTGCCATTTAGCCAGCAGACCCCAATTAGCTATTAGACCTTAGCTGCAAAAGATAAAAGTTCCCTGTACAACTAAGATCATGTAGACGTTGGTAAGTGTGTATAAAAGAAAACAGCCCATCAGTAGGAATTTTAGTCTTTTCTAAATCCAGATATTGGAACTTCATTTGCTCTGAATTTATAAATATTTTTACAATATTTTAACTGATTTTCCTTTGAAGCATTTTGGTTAACACTGAGTTGGGTCTTTTTCATTTTCTGTTGAATTTTTCATTAGGATTGGAAGTTACCCTGAGCGACCTGGAAATTATAACTGTTGGTATTCGTGAGGGACTGATCCCAAGAAGCGTGGCAGCAATCTGACTGGTCAGCTGGAGAGCACAACTGAACATCAATGGGCCACTTCCAGCAGCCTGGTCCTTCACTCTTTGTGCTCTCTGCTCTGTTACTTGCCTGTGCCCCTCTCTGATGCCCTGGGACATTTAGCCTTTCAGATTCTTCCAAAGAACTCATCTCTTGTCAGTTAACCAACCAGGCTAGCAGTCTGCCCAGGGGAGTATATATAATCTGGCAACTCATGGAGACTTTCCAAAAGGGGTGGAGACATAAATAGTTTTGAGGAATTATTTCTATGACCTTAAACTTCCATATTTACTATTTTCTGAAGTCTGTCTGCTTTAGAAGGTACACATGGGCAGAGGATCAGAGTGGTTCTCCTTTCTCATTCTCATTTCACAATCATCCTTTACTCATTGTGTAGAATACAAAGACATTTTGAATCTTATAATGATAACTTTCCTAGAAATGTAAATGTGAAACAAAGTGGTAGTTGGAACTATTTGTGTCACAGAAGTCTTTTTTATTTTTATTTTTTGGTTAAGGCACAATTAATTATTCCCTTTACCATCTCACTGTGAGCTGCATTTCCAAAAAGCAAAAGTTTTACTATTTTCTAATTCATTATAAAGTGTAAAATAATTTATGCACAGATTTTATTGTGGAGGAAGTAAAATAGGGTAATCAATAAAGTACTTCAAGCTTAAAAATATGTTACGGTAAAATAAAATTTTACAAAAGATGTATAATACCAACATATTATTAATACAAGTAACTTATCGCACAGAAATAAGGATTAATGTCCTGAATGTAAAGATAGTGCCAAAGAATAGAGAAAAAGAATAAAATCTAAAAGAAAATAAGGAAGATGAACAGACCCATTACAGAAAAATAAATGAAAATGGAACTTATACCCATCAAAATGACAACTACAATCATAATGAGAGAAAAGGAAACTTAAAACTCCATTAAGAACCAATTCTTCCCTATCACATTGTCAACAGTCCAAATGTTTGACTTTGCCCTCTGCTGGTGAGGGTATAAGGAAGCAGATACTCTTCTGCAGTATTGAGTACAACGGTGTAACTCTTGTGTGAAGCAGTAAAACTCCCATGAAAATATTAGAATTTCTATGGAGGAAAAGTTGAAAATATCTAGCAAAATGTCACATGGCTTTACATAGTAAGCAAAGTAGAGTGCTATAAGGTCCTGAAGAGTAATGCCTATCTCTGGAATGATGACCAGCCTATAACTAAAAAACGTAAAATGGAGAAAAGTGTACACAGATGCTACCATTCTTACATGCGGGTAAAGGGGGGAACTAGATGAAGATATGAGATATATTTCTGAATATATTTGTTTTAGACTTGTTTTGAAATCATAATAATATTTCACAAAATTATAACACATTAGACTTTTTGGGTTTTTTTTTTTTTACAAAAGCAATGCCTACAAATTAAAAGCAAATGAAATTAAAGAATCCAACTATATATTAAGTTGATGGCATAATCACACAGAATGGAACTATTTCAGAAGACTTAAATAAGCTAGTAAAATTACATGTTATCCACAGGGATAAAACTGAGAGAAGAAAATGTTAAAATGCTACATTATATAAAGTAAATTTTAACCCGGTTTAGTTATCATAATGTTGCTGATATGTTGTCATTTGGAAGCCCACTAGACACATTTCACCAGGAACACAACTGAATGCAAAGTTATTAAATTGCTGGAGGAAGAGAGAAGAGGCTAGAAGAACCATGGAGAATCTCAGCAAGAGAGCGTTGGGAGATGTTTTTATATAACTGGGGTGTTTCTTAAAATCTTTGGAGGGGATCCAAGAGAAATGATTAGATGTTGTTTGACTAGGACAATTCAGTGATTGGTGTCTTAATACATCTTATTAAGAAATGGAGAAATATCACTGGGCTAGGTTATCACTGTTAATGAAACATTCTAAGTCATATGAGCTAGAGGAGGGAAATACTAGATTATTAATGTGATTGCACAGGGACTCTGTTCAGATGCAATCACAGAGTGATATTTTTTCCATATTGTTGTTCCATGGTAAAGTAGTGACCCTGTCTGATTATTGTTAATGTTCTCTGGAAATTTTTTCTGTTCAGGATGAAACATCATGGCCCAGTTGTTAGTTGCCAGCTGCCATCTGTTCACTCTTAGACATTTTTTCCCCTGTCCCATCTTCTTACTTTACCCAAGAATGTATAAAGCAAGGGCAGAGGACATTACTCTGTAAGATTCTAATCTCCAGTGTTTCTCAAATTTTGTGGTTCACAGATGTTAAGGGAACGTTGTCTGCACTTGGATTAGATTTATACCTTGTTATTTCTCTTCTTGCAGGATTATCTCTTGAATATGCTGATGGGATGATGACTGCACTAAAGTATAGAGAGTCAGTTTTCTCTATAGAATAGGCTTTTTTTTCCAGAGAACATACAAATGGCCAATAGGCACATGAAAATGTGCTCGACATCCCTAATCGTCACGGTAATACAAATCTAAATCACAGTGTGATACCATCTGACACCTGTTAGGATGACTGTTATCAAAAAGACAAGAGATAACAAATATTGGCAAGGATGTGGAAAAAAAGTATCCTTGTAATGGTGGGAATGTAAATTGGTGCAACAATGGGAAACAGTATAGAGGTGCCTCAAAAAATAAAAATAGAACTGCCATATATGATCCAGCAACATCCATTCTGGGTATATTTCCAAAGGAAAAGAAATTAGGATCTCAAAGAGATATCTGCACTCCCATGTTCACTGCAGCATTATCAACAACAGCCAAAATATGGAAACACTCCAAGTGATTGTCAATGGATAAATAAAGAAGATGTGCTGGATAGGTGTACAATGGAATACTACTCATTCATAAAGAAGGAAACCCTGCTTTTTTCAACAAAGTAGATGGACCTTGAGGGCATTACTCTAAGGAAAGAAAGAAAAATACTGTACGATCTCACTTATATGTGGAATCTAAAAAATATTCAAGGTCGTGGAAACAGAAAGTAGAAGAGTGATTACCAGGGTTTGATGGAACGAGGAAAACAGGGAGGTGTTGGTCAAAGGAAACAAAGTTGCAGTTGTATAAGAGGAATAGGTCTAGAGATCTAATGCACAAACCTGATGACTACACTTAATAGTGTACTGAACACTGGAAATGTGCTAAGAGAGTAGATTTCAGGTGAACTAATCACACACAAAAACTGCTAACTATAGAAGAGAAAATATGTTAATTAGCTGGACTGTAGTAATCATTTTGCTATGTATATCAAATCACCCTGTTGTGCACCTTAAATATATATAATTTTTATTTAAAATATGTAAATAAGTGAAAAATATTCGTATAGCAAACTGCCATGAAAGATAGAGTGTATCCCTCCATAGCGAAGTGCTATCCACTATATTTAAGATGATGTTTCCTTCTGGGGTGGAGTTTGTGAAGGTTTGCTTACAGCCTCTCAAAAAGGTTTGATGTTTCCTCAACAGAAAGATCCTCAGCTGTGATGCAAACCTATGGTGTATACACAGATACACAGATCCATCCATGTGGATCTGCTTCTGTAACTTGAGTGCAAAAGGAAGGAATGTGAACAGAAAACTTGTGTTGTGTGCTATACCCTGAGTATAAAGTCCTTTTTCTCTGACTCAGGAGTTTCATGTCTTCTGCCAGTACCCGCAAAACTGTGGCAAGCTAACTTGTTTAGCTTACATACAGGTAGGGTAAAATCTAAGATTCTTCACAGTTCTTGACAAATAACATTTAAGACTCTTGAAAAAAATGTATGAAGCATTACAGGTAATTACCTCAATAAAATTATTATTTCTATGCATATTAGGCTATAAACCAAGGGCATAAAAGCCAAGTCAGAAAAATGGACACATCCCACAGTTCATTTGGGTCTGTTCTAGAGAGAGAGGTGGGCTTTCCTTTTCATCTAGTCATGAATATTTCAAATGACTTAAAGATTATCTATATAACTATCATCTATCTGTCTATCTACCTATCTATCTACCTAAATTGTTGACGAAAGCACCTAGACAAATGAATTTTAACTACTTTACACAGAAATATTGTTTATCAAAGAAGGAGGACCTCAGTGGGTTGGTGGGTCACAGATAGTGTTAGGAGTATAACTATCATTTCCCATAACGGGAATGAGTTAAATATTGTTCCCTTACTCCAGGTAGACTTTTTGAATGGACTTAAGTATTGGGAAAAAAAAATTCTGGAGTAAACAAAGTGCATATGACAGAACAGATTACCCAATTTGGGCCCCCATTTTTGGTGAGTCTGCTTCTTCTGGAATAATTTTTGCAGAAATATTTTCGACTTGTAGTCAAAATAAAATTTTACAGTAGTAAAGGGTTGCATTAATAATTTGAGGAAAACACAAATTTTAGGGGGAGCCTATGGGAGAAAATCCACCATCTAAAGACTAGCAGAACTAAATTTTGTCAGAGGTCATCAAATTGGGATGACAAATTTAGTAACTGTTTAAATTCAGACTAGTGTCTGTGGTCATAGAAAAATACATGAGTCTTATGTTTCCTTCGATGACAGAGAACACCTTAGGGGATTAAAAGTAAAGAGGTAAAGATAGGTGCAAGCACACTAAAAGCAAAACATTAACAACAAAAAATTTTAGAAGATTGCTGAGGAGTGCCTATAATAGGTAGGATCAGTAGTAAACCAAAAAGGGAGAAAAAAGAATAAGATATGTCAGGAAAACAATCTAGTTCCATCATCTTGGGTGGAATTTGTGTATATCATGTCAACATCTGCTCGGTAAAAGCATCCTAGGTTAGGTTTTTTTTCTTCTAAAGTTCATATGCTTCTGGATAATTCCCAAGAATGCTCATCTTAAAGTTGCATGAAGAAATGGAAGGTCAGTGCTCTGCAGAGGAGAGCAAACACTTTTTGATCTAGGAAACATGAATCCAAGCATCAATATCCTAGAGTTGTACTGTGATAGTTAACAGTTACTGACAAGGTCTTTTCCATTGAGATGCAGGTGCATCACAGGATGTTTCTATCAGGAGACTTAAGTCTTCCGATTTCAGGTCATGTAGGGTCTGCTTAGGTAGATATTTTGAGTGTCTTGGAAATGCTTTTGTAACTAGTGATCATAAAACTGTATGCAACATCTGAGTTCACTTAGCTGTATTAGTTTGCATTAGGGCAGTCTAAGATCAGGAGTGAAATCCCCATATTCATGGTGCAGGCTCTCATTAACTCTCAAACCAAGAGCTTATGTCAACAGGTTCGGGCCATAGGAGTTCCAGATCCCCTGGGAACTTGGCCAAGTTTTAGTTTTAATTCTCTTATTTTCTTGTATTTTTCTTGAATACAATGAAAAATAAAGATTTGGGGTTAAAAGGTGAGGCTTTGGAATAAGTGCCCCAGTGAAATGTAACTCTCTAGCAATAAAATCCCTCAATCCATTCTGATAATAAAGAAACCAAGATCAAAGCATATAAAAACATATTGACTGACTGGCTGAATATTAAGTATGCTGTTTTTCTAAGTGGAAGATGAAAGTGAAAATAATTAATACAGCCAATTTTGCTGATTTAACTTCTGGGAGAGGATTACATTTCAAAGACCTGAAATCTGAGGCTCAACTTATTCTTTCTTTGGTCAGAAGTCAAGATGGAAAATGAGCAGTTTTTTTGGACACATCTTCAATTGTAGTTGATACCTTCTTTGATATGTGATATGACAGGAAATTCAATGTTTATCTTACCTATTTTCTGCCCCAGTGTAGAGTCAGCTATATCTCAGAAGATCCTTGTTTTCTTTAATTAGAAAATGGTATACAGAGATCATAATCTGGTTGCTAAATGTGCTCATTAATGCTGGCTTGACCCATGTTTCTGCTCTTCAGTGGCTTGAACTACGAAATATGCATTTAAAAAAATTAAAATATATTGCGAGTTTGTATTGATAATTTCAATTTCAAAATTATAGGATTTTATCCTCTCCTTATCCATCTTACACTTGCATCTTCTTTTTCTCCATGAATAAACCCAGTTATCATTTAAACTAACATATTTAATCATTTATATTATCTCACAAAACATATTCATAGTTTGAGAATAACAATACTGAAAAGGAAAACAAAAAGAAATAATAACAACAACATCCCTGACAGCAAACAGCTGGCCTATGGCAAACAGTCACTAGGCCATGATGTTTCCTCTGGATCATAGTTTCTAAAGAATATAAAAAGTAATTAGACAGATCAATTTTGACCACAGTAGAACAAGAGAAAAGCAAGATGACTCCTAAATCATGTTTGAACACAGAACCAAGGACACTGTGCCATCATATAAATAACCAAACATATGCCTCCTTCCTGCTAACATGTATGACTACACTTTCATTTCAGACAACAACACTGACCACGCATTGTTCTTTCTACTTCTTGATAAAAATTATTAATATATCCAATCTCCTAATTGCTACAATTCCCAACATGTCTCAATAGAGGACAGACTTCCTTTTCTTTGAATTCTACTAAAAACCACCAGTGATAAGTCACAAGCATATAATAATCACCTCATAACCCCCACTTATGGAGACACTCGATCATTCCTTTGGTAAATTCTTGTTTTCTATGGCAAGTTAATAAATTCATTTTTGTTTGACTACAAGAATATTTCTGGTGTTCTTTGACTTTTGGGCTTCAGCAAAACTAGAGTTTCCACTAATATTTGTCTGAAACCCTTGTTGTCATGGGCCACAGAGCCTTTGACTCAGTAATAAAGAGTGCATGCCTCTGAGACCTCTTGGATCTCTACTAGTTCAAAGCGAAGGCCACCATTCCTATAACCTTAAGTTAAGTTGCCTGGGTTCTGATTATTTCATTGAGACTATCAGAGTTGGTCTTATTTTGTTTGCCCTTGCAGTAAATAAAACCAATATTCCTTAAGATTGCAGTCTCCATTTGAAGGAGCTATTTACTAAAATGTGGACCTTAAATCTGGGTCACATTCAGATCTCTGTGCCATTGATAAGAATTTCCCAAATCCCAGGACTGAAAGGGAGAATTATATTGAAAATTCAGACTTGTCCTTGGAACCTATGCTTCACATCTCTCTTAACTCTACCTGTCTGTCCATTGTTCTGGTGGAGCCAAAGGATACAAATATTTTACTGAAAACAGCTAGTTGGCAAAGCCATGGACGTGATTTAGAAGTTAATGAACCTTTAAGGAGAAAAACAAAGACATCTTTTTGACATGGATACTCATCAGGGTTGTAAATGAAAGGGTTAGTGAAAATTGAGTCGTCATACCCTTGCTAAAAGTAAAGAGAAAGTATTAAATTTATATTCTTTATGTGTGTTTCCTCCTCTTTAAATTTCTTCTAAAAGCTTTAATTCAAAGGAGAAAAAAGAATTATCGTGATTTTTTTTTTTCAATTATGGCCTCTTGGTTCTTAGGTTTCAAAATAAGAAGAGGATCAGGGCACTCGGATTTGGCAGGATTCAAAGAGTCCTTAACATCTGGTTATTAATTAAAAGGTTTATAAATTATACTAAAACAATATTTCATGTAATATTCGAGACAGTATTCAATTAGGCAAATTAAAGTAAGTTAACAATATTGATTCAAAGACAATATTTTTCTTCCCTGGATTTGCTATATAAAAATCATGTGATCACAATATTTTATTATGACAAGAATAAGGTTAAATTATTTATGAACACTTTCTAAATTATACTGCTTTCATGAGTCAAGTATGCTGTAATTATTTTATGTTTAAGATTTTAAAATGATATAAATATGGTTAGCTATATGTAATTGTAATAAAGGTTTTGAAAGCGTTTAAGCTTGTAAAATTTTTATAATGATACAATTAAAAAATTAAAGTGTTAGTGAAAATTGTACATTCACATCATTTTGTTGACTTGAAAGTTTTGATAAATGTTAAAGTGAGTTAATGAAAACAGAATCTTAGAATATCTTTCCATTTCTAAATAAGAATATGAAACAAATCAATAGTCACTGAACCTAGTTTTAGTTTACTTTTATGAAATAGGAAGTATATATCTTTTACCCTCTAAAACCTCTTCATTGTGCTTTCCCAAATCCAAAGTCCAGATTCAGAATAATAAAACTCTTTTGATATCTTTTATAATCGAACCATCTTTTGCTTTCCTAGAATGACTGGAAAGTATTACAAAGAATACTTGCTATCTCGCCTAATAAAAGAAAGGGTGCTAAAAATAATTACATTTGTTTGATGGGATCCAAATTTTATTTCATGCAAAACTATTGTCAAAGCCCTTTTGTTTACCACACTTATAACACAACAATTGATATATCAGTATTATTTTTCTCTCCATTTTATAAAGAAAATTGGGTCATGGCCAGGTTGAGTAAGCTCATAAGGCACAGAGGAAGATGATAAAATAAGGTCCAAAATTCATGTATGATAGTCCATTATTTTCTGATACTGTCAAGAAAGTCATATTTCAAATTTAGTAGGTGTGTTCACATCAATAACTACTTTTCAAACTAAAATGTAGTCTATTGAAAAGAAAGAAAGGAAAAGAACTCATGCAGGAGTGATTTAAGTCCAAGAAAGAATTCAAGATGGCTTTGAAATATGCATTCTGATCAAAGTGTAATTAAGACTGAAATAAGATTAAACTGTAGTCAAAAGCAATTAAGAGTTTATGTATAAAATATTCAGTTTCATTTTGACCTTGTTATATTTGTATCATTTTGAAGACTATCATTTGAAGACTCTACAAATGTACAAAATACATTTTTATGATCCAAAATTCAAATAATTACAATTTCAAAAATCTTTTCTCACTGATCTGCTCTCTAATTACATTGTGATGACTATATAAGCAATTGCTTTGCTAGTTGGTGAATAAATGCATTTCCAAAAATAAATTTTGGAGAAATTTAAAATTAATAGAAAAGCCATAAATTGTTTATAATATTTGACAAGGTTAGTGATAATTCAGGGCTAATTTTTTAAGATTAATTACTGTTAATGTTATGTTTTTATTTAGTAGTCCTGAATAAATGTTTTATGATGCTTATTTTCCTTCTCTCCTCGTTTTCTATGTAAGAGTAATGTTACAATATCTTACCTGATTCTCCAGTTTTGAGGCTTATGTTTTTAGTAGAACATTATTTACACTTTCTTAGCTTGCAAAGACATTAGAGGTTAAGTTCAACAATTAAGACCCAAATCCTAATATTAACTTTTGTTCTGTTGCCAGAATAATTAATGCATGCCTTGACTTGTCTCTGTCTACTATTCAAGGTCAAACACTATAAAGACAACAACAGTCTGTCATTCATTAACACCTTTGAAAACTATGGTGGCACCATGTGTGCTTATATTCACTTCACTGTATCTGCTAGCCTTATTGAATTGCTAAGTTTGCTCTTTATTATTATGGAACTAGTAATTTAGCATTTCATTTTAAAACTAGTGAGGTTGAAAGCAGTGGAACCAGAGTCTGATGAACAAGTTAATCCCTTTTCTTTCTCCTGTGTGATCTTAGATGTCACAGGACTTCTAATGTGGTAAAGTCATCTCCTCAGTGTTTTCAATAAGCCTGCCCTGTCAATTTTACATGGTGATTGCAAAGATTACAATATTCAAGATATTCAAAACCTGTGAAAGGTAACAGAGCTGTATATATTCTACTCTCATAATAACTTAATTTACTAATCAGTAATAAGTATTTTGCATGTAAAGAATGTGCATCCCATGACAATAAGGAGAAAAATATCCTCTTACCCATAATCAATAAGTAACAAGCCATATATATATATATATATATATAATACACATGCATGTATATACATATACACAAACATAAAGATGCATATAAATATACACACACATATAAATAGATTGATAGAGATCTATGCAATATATATCTGCATATGTGTATAAAATGAATACTTTAAAAATTGCCTGATAAAAAAATGAAATTCTGCCATTTGCAACAATGTGGATGGAACGAGAGAGTATTATGCTTAGTGAAACAAGTCAGAGAAAAACAAATATCTATGTTATCACCTATCTGTGGAATCTAAAATTAAAAAACAAATGAATGTAAATAACAAAACAAAACACAGTCTCACAGATATAGAGAGCAAACTAGTGGTTACCAGTGTGGGGGGTGGGGGGCAAGATAGGGGTATGGGATAAAGAGATACAAACTATGTATAAAATAGATAAGCAACACGGATAGACTGTACAGCTCTGGGAAATATAACCATTATTAAATGTTGAATTACTATGTTATATACCTGAAACTAATATTGTAAATCAACTTTACTTAAAAATAAAAAATATAAATGGTTGAATTGATTGACTATCCATATGGAAAAATATGCATCTTGATCTCTATCTCATATTATAAACAAAAGCTAACGTCAAACAGATTATAGATATAAGCATTATATATTTAAATGTGAAAGTTAATAACGCTCCTAGAAGAAAATACGGAAGAATATTTATATGATCATAGGGCAGGGAAAGATTGTTAAAAGGAAACCCAAAAGCACTGTTTATTTAAAAATGATGATTTGGACTTTACTAAAATGGAGAAAGCTGTACCTCAAAAGATATGATCTAGACAGCAAACAAGCAAACCACCTTTTGGGAAAAAAACAAAAAACAAAAAACTTATATACCTCCCCGAGACCTCACGTCCACAAGATACCTTTGAATCAGTAAGTAAACAAAAGAAAATCCAGTGGCTAAGTGGCTCAGAGCCTTGAAAAGATTACTTCAAGAAAGATGATGTAAAAGTTGTTAAAAAAATGAAAATTTGCTTAACCACTTTCATTATCAGATAAATGCCAATTAAAACACAGTAGGACACCGCTATGCACTCGCCAGAAGGGCTAAAATTAAGAGACAAAAGCATATGGTGCTATTAACAGCAACTAAAACACTCTCATACATTCCTGATGAGAGCATAATTTCATAGAAGTATTTTAGGAAACCATTTGACATGATCCACTAATGCTGAAAATACACGGACAGCCCAACAATCCTACTTCACGGAATATACTTGACGGAAACGTGTGCATAACTTTACCAAAAGACATGTCAAAGGAGATTCACAGCAGCACAATTGATAAAAGCCATACACTAGATAGAAACAACCTAAATATTCATCTACAAAAGAATGGATAGACAAATGTCCGTATACTCATACAGGGGAATACTACACAGCAATGCAAATTAACAAACTACTTTTACAACAAACTGGAAAATTTCCAACAAATATTGAGTGAAATAAATGTGACACAAAATAGCACATATTCTATGAGTCTGCTTTATGAAGTTCAAAACAGGAGGAAAACAGAACCCTAATTGATGATGATAGAAGTCAGCACGGTGTTTACGTCTAGGGGCCTTTGTGTCTAGGACAAGGCAGAAGGGGCAGTCTCTGTGGTAGTGGGAAAGCTGTATTTCTGAAATTAGACCACGGTTACACATTTGTGATCACATTATGAAAATTAATCAAGGTGCACATTTCCCAGGATTCCTAAAAATTGTTTTAGTTCAATAAATTTTTCTTAAATATTTGTTGTACACTTGTCTTGAAGGATCAGTTGCTCACAGTATAGGTACTATACTGTGTAGGTACTAAGAGAGAAACCTCCTCTTTAAGATAACTAATCTAATTACAAAGAAAATTCAAACAATTTCACTGTAAAACATCAATAATACGATGCCTATGATTTTCATTTACCTGGTTAACTGGGAGTTGGCATCAAAATATTTGTCATTTTAGGCTTCTGGTGTCTTGTTCTGGTCTAGATAGTTCTAGGCAGCTTTATCTGAACAAAAACTGATTTTTATTCAATCAGTTTCATACTTATTTTAGAATTTTATATTTTGTTATGTTTTTGCATATTATAAGAACAGTAGATGTTTATTGTAAATAATTCTGAAATTAAAGAAAAGCATAATCATAAATATCATATACTAATCTATTAAATCCAACTTATAACATTTATACATAATACATATATATTTATTTATGTTAAAACATACAGAAAGAGACTGATAAAAATCAGAGCATAATTAAGGTATTATGTCACCTGTTTTATGTACTTAAAAATGATATATTATGAATATTTTCCCTGTCATTGTTTTCTAAATCTGATTTTTATCATCTATTTAAAATAACTGAATGCATGAAGAATTATTTATACAATTACCATTGTTGGATACTTATACTATTTCTGATACAAAATGTGTTTTTCTCTCCTCCTCAGGTTCCTTTGCACATTTCTTTTCATCTCCCCATCCCCTTAAGGTGTGAATGCCCAAGGCTCAGACTTTGGATTTTTCTTGATTTCAAATATAATGATGCTATACACTGTAATTTGCTTCTCTATTTTCTTATTTGTATTTCACCACTAGTTGAGCAGCAGCCATTCAAATTAAAGATTTCTCTTGGAATATCGATTATAAGAAAAGTCTACAAGTAATTATATTATTATACAACATGATAATAAATCTCTCTTTTTCTCTTTCTCTTCCCCTCCCACCCCATGTACACACACACACACACACACACACACACACATTTGGACTCTTTTCTGGACTTCCTATTCTGTGCCCTTTATCTTTGCAATCTTTAAATTATTACCTCACTGTTTCAATCATTACGTATTTTATGTTTAATATGTAATAATGCAAATCTGTCTATACAATTCTAATTTTTAAAAGAAATACCATATTTTCATCTAGAGATTTATTTTAACAAGTTTTAAAAGGTTATAATTTTGATAAAGTTATAAATTCATTTGTAGAGAATTGCCTTTGAATCAGTCAGGGTTGCAACAGGAAGCAGATGGCATGTTTAAAACATGATTTGAAGACTCTTTACATATTAAGGCTTATTTATAGTGGCAGTGTAAGGCTTTACCACCCTCAGGCCATGCAAGAGGAATGAGCAGATCACAGGATTGGGAGTGTGACAATTATATCCACGCCGGGTTCACAGCTAACTTGACGTGAAGATGCTGGGAGGGGCCATGGAATAAATGGTGACTCTCCTTCCCCTGCCACTCTCTCGCCAGCACTCCTCACTGTCTAAACCCAACCAGAAATCAGTGGTTAAAGATGTGGTCCTTAGGCAGCTTCCCTGATTGAAGGCAAGAAGAAAAAGTGGCTCTGAAGAAACAAATACAAGAAAACCGACATGGCATTTTTTGAAATAACGATGAGTATCATTTGTCTAATCATGTGCGTCTTTCTTTATCTGGTCTCTTATACCTTTTAGAAAAATTAAACAATGTTCATCATGTCTTCAATAGTTCCCTTGCAAATTTACCTCATAGTAGTTCCATATGTGGTATATTTGTGAATATTATGTTATATATTCTATCTGGTAATTAATGATATAAAGGTATACTAAATTTGTTCTTGGACATCCTACTAAAATCTCATGCAAATTCCAAGGGTTTTTATTGCTGTTTATTTTATTTTCAGGTGAGTTTTCTTTGTCAGGGGGATGACTTGTTTTTAATTGGACTCCTAGGGATATTTATGTTCTTGAATAGCTGTCTAATTGTCTTGTGGAAGAACAAAGGCTAAGATCTCCTACTCCCCCATCTTGCTGACATCACTTTTCCTTTTTAGTAAATGTCTATGCAATTGCTTTTTTGATTCTTTTGATCTAATTAGGTAATCATTATTTTTTCTAGAACACAAATTGTTACATAAATATTTTAATATTATTTGTAATGATGTTTTATGATCTTTTAATGAATAAGATATATCTTCTGTAACTATACTAATATCTACTTACTTTCTCAAATTTTCTTCATGTTTTCTTATTTTAGTCTGACATTTGAGTATATATTTTTAGTCACTTTAGAAACAGATTTGTAATTAATATACAGTGCTTCTAATTTTATTCTTTTTTATTTATTTATTTATTTATTTATTTATTTATTTTTTTCCGGTACGCGGGCCTCTCACTGTTGTGGCCTCTCCCGTTGCGGAGCACAGGCTCCGGACGCGCAGGCTCAGCGGCCATGGCTCACGGGCCCAGCTGCTCTGCGGCATGTGGGGTCTTCCCGGACCGGGGCACCAACCCGTGTCTCCTGCATTGGCAGGTGGACTCTCAACCACTGCGCCACCAGGGAAGCCCCTAATTTTATTCTTAATAATGTATTATTTCAGCTAAATTCTTTCTAAATAGTTTATAATACTGTTTTAGGCCTTTTTGCTGTTCCACTTTTAAAAGTTTGAGTTGGATTCTTCTTTTATTGTCATTCATGTTCCCTCATTATCTAATAAAACTAACATACATCTCTATTAATACTTATGTTCACACTGTATATATTTTTAAGTTAATATACTTTCCGTTTAATTTCTAAATTTTAATATTTCCTTTTGATCTAAGACTTGGTTAAGAGACTTTAGTCTGTTTCCATTTTTGCATCTCCTAGCATATATGCTTTTCTTTTTGTGTTGTTATTAGTAATACTGGTTGTGGTTCTAGCAATGCTGTTTTTCTCCTTTTTTTTAAACTTATAAATTCTGTTTTGTCTAGACAGCACGGTCAGTGAACAGGTCAGCTCAAGTTCTCTTAAATGAATTTTACGAAGGCATACTTCATAGCCTAATATATGTCATTCTTGCATCAATGACTGAAAGAATATGCAGTCTCAGAAAGGAAATACGATATACAACTACAGTGTTATTCAGATCTCCTACATTTTGTATTTTAATTGTCTAAATCATAAATGATTAAAAGAAAATATTAGTACTATGTGATAAAGTTTCTCACTCCTATATTTTTTTGTAAAATTTTCTTTTATCTCTTAGAGGTTTTTGTTTATTATGACATTACACTACATAAAAATTTTTGTGAGTGTTACAGAACTTCAAATAAAGAATTAAACTCATTTTATGGTCTTTTGTGTTTCTAATTTATACTATATATATATTTACGCGTTATAGTTAATACTGTCAAAACTTTTTTTCTTTTTATTTGCATTTTCTCGGTGTCCTTTCAACCCACCTTTGCTTTACTTTATCTTATGAGTCACATATTTTGAAAGTTGTTATTATCAAGACACGGTTATACCTTTCTCAACTTCTCATGATTAAAAAAAAATTTCTAAAGTGAGATTTTTGCTTATCGAGACAAGAAGTTAAATCTCTAGTTCACGATTACAGATTGAGCATTTCTAACAAAATGTTTCCCTTAAATTTCTCTGAAATGCCAGAATATAATAAAATGATATAATAAGGATAAATCTATAATAATTAAGAAAATTAATAAATCTATAATAATGTCAGAGCATCCTAAAATATACTACTGATGGAAATGAAAATGAGAGGAAATTTACCTGAGATTTTTTTTTTAAACTGAGATTTGATTGAAAAATGATACAGAATAGAGAATCTTCCACCCAAACCTTATAAAATTAAAGCCATCTTTAGACAATAGTCATTCTTCCTAGTAGAGACACAGAGAAACTCCAAACATGCCATCAACATATTAAAATAAGCAGAAATAATCATGGGGACCTAACTGTTTGTTAGATTAATTATAACGTACATGCGTGTAGAAATTTCTCCTTCCCTTCTCTGTTTACAGAGAACCTGCCTTTAGAAAGATTTGCTATCAGAATGAAGCCCTCAACTCTAATTCAGGATAATTTCATAGAAAGCAGAAAAGAGAACAACAACTGCAAATAACTTTGCTTTGCTTATGTAGTGCCAGGAACTATGCTTAAGAGCTTTACATAATGAGGAATCCATTATGTAACACATCCAGATGTGAACACATACACTTCTGTCAGTGAAACAGCATATCCAGAATTAATGCTTAGGTTACATACTGGCAAAACATACCTGGAATTTATGCAACAGTATATAGATTTATAACCATAATTTAAAATGAATCCCTAAACACCAATAAAGAAAAGCCATCACCTTCAAATAAAATATAAGTAGGAACAAAGTAGGAATACAAATGGACATTATGAAAGTTGATTAATCTTACCCTGGTCAAAATACTAGTACAGAAAACAATGTGTCATTTTCATGAAATAAGATTGGCCACATTTTTAAAGCTTGATAATACCAGATATTAATGATAACTTAATAAGTAACAACTTTCTTACACTGACGGTAAGAAGATGAATTCCTGTTCTAGTTGTTACATTTAGTACAATGGATACATTTTCCAAACACTAAATTGCCAGTGAAGTTGGACCTGCCTTATGTTACCCATCCAAAACCCAAATGCCATAGTGATAGCTTAAATGCTTTTTTAAAACGCTTAAAACCCATCCAAGCTATTTTTTAAAAATCACTGTGGGTCAGAAACAGAAGAGAAAGAGCCAGCAGTATTCAGGACCAGGGCCACAGCCTGCTGAGACCTGGCTCTTGTAATGAGCAGAGGCAGCTGGGAGGCAGGAAACCAAGTCTCCAAATCCCCACCTTTGCTCACTTGGGTGGTAGATATACAGGTGACAGTTATACTCTTTCCTTTCTTTCTTTTTTTTTTTCCTTAAAAAGAAGTAATGATCTTCTAGTCACAAAAATTGATTGGTAACTAGGACTCAGGTGCTTATTTGGTTGTAATCTTTTGTAACCAATATAGGACTTTGAGTCTCACTTTCTCCTTTTCTAAAGTTGGGGTTTACACACACCAACCACACCAAGTTTTCAAATGGAAGAATTTAGACTCCAGTGAAAACATCTATCCCAGAGTCTTCACACAGTGGATACTGCATATAGGTTGATTGTAACCTTGAATCTTTAAACTCAGTCAATAAACAAAGTAATTTTGAGGTTGCCTTTTGAAAATTTTTTTCATTTTGTTGATGTATACGTGATTCAATCATAGATCTCATTCCTAAACAAAATATTTGTATAAGTGGAGATAGAGATATACAGATATAGAGATATACATAATCCTTTAACTTTTAATATACTCCCATTAACATAATTCCAATTCCAATAATATGGCTAACTATAAAATCTGAACAAAACTTAATAGAAGGAAATTTCTCAGATATCTCAAATTCTGAACTCACAAGAAAGTAATAGAACTCCCTCCTTCGAAGGGGGTGAAAACACTGCAAGGAAGCCAGAAATCAAGCTAGACCATTAAGTACACTTAATCTCTCAAAAACAGATGAATTTATATGTGGATTGTTAAATAAGGAATACTCAACTAAAAGTTGTTAGACAAATTAGATGAGTAATTAAAACTGAATTTGTATCTAAGAAGGCTACACGTTGCACTCCGAAAAATATCCTAGATGATTACCCTTCATTACAATTCTATACATGACAAAATCAGCAACTTTTCTGTTTTGTAAAAAGGCTAAAACTAATTATTGCACCACCACACCATGCATTTTGTTATCTATTTTTCTTAAGTAATTGCCATAGAAGCAGAGGTGATGCGAATACCAGTGCAGACAGGGTATATTATGCTGTGGTTATAAACAATTCCAAAATCTAAGTGTCTTAAGCCTCTCTTGTAAAAGAGCTACGTGTCCATCTCTGGTTAGCAGAAGAGTTCTGCTCACTTAGGGACATGGTGGGCTGAAAGAACAGCCAACATTTCAGTTGTTGTTGGCAGCTCTTCCATAGAGAAGAGGGAGTTTCAGAGGGTCTCAGACCAGCAACTAAATGCCCCAGCCTGGAGGTGACAAATTTCAATTATGGTCACAATTCTTTGACCAGATTGAGTCATATATTCCTCACTAACCTGAGGGGAGCCAGAAGCAAAATCTCATCATGCATTCAGAAGAGAAAAATATGAAAAAGATTTATCAAAAGCACTAATGACTACCATAACGCATTTGATATGTTTTGTTTTTATGAAGTTGTCAACCTCAAGATGTCTGTAACAAGCCAGTTTTGATCATGAGAGACACGTGAAACTATGGTAAATACTGATGGTTTTCATGTTGATTTGATTTAGTCAGTTAAAGTGTTTCATTGTTCCACGTCTTCTATAAAATTCATTCTACTTTGCAAATGGTATACCGTGGCAGTGAGTTTTTCTTTTTGGATCCTATAGCTCAAAACTAATAGAGATCAGTGTATTGGGCAATTAATGAGTTTGTCTCAGCATCTGGATAGCTCTTCTGTAAGATTACAGGACATGGTGCTTCATTGGTTCTTCCTTTGACATCCTGAATTACACATACATGCTCTTATTCAAAAATTGTATCTCCTAGACTACAAATATAAGGAACTGATCATTAAAAAATTTTCAGTATCTGTATGTTTGCAGTAATGTAATGTTAAAGAAAATTTTATTCGTGACGCTTGTTAAAAGAATGGTAAGGCAGGCTTTATACAGAAGGACTGCTGTGATTAACACAGAGACTGCTGCATTGAGTTTCGCTTTTATTCGTGACGCTTGTTAAAAGAATGGTAAGGCAGGCTTTATACAGAAGGACTGCTGTGATTAACACAGAGACTGCTGCATTGGAGTTTCGCTCTAGGGGAGAGAGATTGGGCTCAGATTTGAAAACTCTAAGGAAAGTGTAAAGTTAGAGTGAAGGAGCAGGGGTGGGGAGGAAGTTGTTGGTGGATGAAAAACTGCAAAGGAGGAAAGATTCCGGCTAAAGTGACCTAACAGAATGCACGCTGAAAGCAAGTAAGGGTGCTCAGATATCCCCTGGGAGATGGTGGAGGATGGAGAAGCTGATCAGATACTGAAGGTGATCAGATGTCGAGGGTGGAGGATTCTGGCTAAACAGACTTAGGAGAAGTCTTGTTAAAATTGGATAGTACAGAGACAAACACAGGCTTAGTCGAGAAGAGAATTCAGAGGAGCCTCGTTAGAGTTTGGTCAAGGAGAGAACCTTTGTCAGTAGTAAAAAGTTGTAAACCAAGAGTTGTGTTCTTAAAAAATTTTTGGCCTCAATTTGAGCCTATTTATATAGATTCTTATGAAGAGCGATTATTTTTACAAGTCAATTACATACATTTTGAGATAGTATAGAAGTCTACCAGAAGAAGATAACTGAATGGAGAATGTTGGAATTACTTTCAGTGTATTTTTACTTTTACCTTTCAATAATGTTACTTTTTAGTCTGCTTATGTCTTACATACAAGAATGTATCTGGTCATGCTTATAACATATCTAGTTCAATAATGTTATAAATAATGTCCTTGGAATAACATGCAGCTTATTCTAAATCATATAGTCTCTTTGTTACATGGAAAAAGCAACTAATTCAGTATTTACTTTTCATATGAATAATAATAATATGTATAAACAAATTTATCACTGACAACAGCTCACATTTAATTCTCAGATACTCATGTTACAGGTAAATTTAGGAAAGATATTTTGCAACTGATATTTGGAATAGAATACATTCAAAATGGATTAAAATATATAACTATGGAAAGATCATTAAAGTATTTTAATATTATATATTCAGGTAGCACAAACTTTACCTTTAAATTAAATCTACTTTGTTTTTGTCTGCTTTGTTTATTTGCCCCTCTCTCCTTTCCCTTTAGTGCCATCAGTTAAATACTAACTCTCTTCTGCAATGGAGGAGGGTCAGTACACCAAAATCAGAGCAGTGTCTATTCTTCTTCACTCTCACCTGCCTCCTATGTACAGTGGTGGTCCCACCTAGTTTACCTTCTTCCTTGAGGTGTCAGGATCTGAGTGCAATAATATATGAGAAAGCACTTTATAACCCCTAAGCCACTATTTAAATGTGAACTGTGGTTAACAAATTAGACTGAACTGCAAGTTTATCCTCCAATCCTAGGATACTTGAGATATACTACTTTACAGATCAAAACTCAATAACAGAAGCTCAAAAACACTTTTCTTCTCATGTGAATATAAAATTAACTCCTGGAAGCAGATTTGTACCTTGCTTTTACAATTGACTTTTACCATTTTCTTAGTGTTCCTTGAGTTTGTGTATAAGGTTTTGCACAGTATTAGTGCAGTGTTATTTTCCAAACGCATTCTGAGAACATTTGAGCCAGTGGAAAATAAACATAAAAACCTTAGGGTAAGTATTTAATAAGTTTTCTGGGAAAAAAGTTTTCTCCTAAGAGGATAAACTAGAGACGCAAAACATTTTGCCTAAATGTTTCCATTTTCTTTTTTCTTTATCTTCACATCTCAAGTACAGTTTAACCTCTGAAGAGGGAAATTCAACTGCAGCAATGAATTAGGAAGTGATTAAACTTCCTTTTAAAATGTTCATAATGAGTTGTGTCACTGAGTTCGAAATCTCAGACTAAATGTTATCTATACCATTTTTCTTAGGAAAAGAAACCAGTTGCACATAATACTGTCTTCCATTTAAAGTGACTCTTGTGTCTATAGCCCTTTTTCAGTATTTCCACATCTTCGTCTAAAATAAGAAACTTGTTGCCTTTTATCCTGTGTTTACTTATCAAAACCCTTCCAAAGGGTCTCCTTACTCATAAACTAAACCTCTACAAAACACCTCAATGCTGGTGACCCGTGAATCCCACAGGGCTCAACTGAAATGCCTGTGAGATGATAGGAACTGAGGTGAAGATCACTCTATATTCCTATTTGTAGGCATTGTAATTCCCATTTCATTGGGTATAATATGACTTTAATAAACGTTTTGGTTAAATGAGAAAAGAATCTCTCTCTAAATCAATGTACCATATGTACACATTCATTATCTTAGGTCAAACGGGTATTGTTATTTTACTAGTGACATGTAAAATGTATTTAAATAATTAAATTATGACTGTTGACATGAACACCATCATACATTCAAGTAGCACATAAATCTCCAGAAGTGAATTAGTAAAGATAAACCCCCCAACAATTAACAAAACGGGAAACAAATAAAAGGTACCTTTGTAAAAATAATACCAGAGCATTTTTTAAAGTCCAGATTAAAAGAATTCTTTGTCAAGTCTAATTTTTTAAATGTTTTAAATAAATAAGAAAAAATAATAAGTAAATAGCATAAGCCATTTAATGAAAGAGGCAGGAACTACATTTGTGGATGTAATTTTTAAAAACTATGATTAGATAATACACAAATATGCAAAAATACATCAAAATTTAGATTAAAAAGATTTTTTGAAATGCAAATTACCATAAGGTACTAAGGGTGAAGCAGAAAAATTGAACTGATTAATAACTAAAAAGATATTCCGAGAGTGTTTAAACACCCATGCTTAAAAGTTAGCAGAATCAGAGGTTTTATTGGTCTATTAAACACCTTTCATAAAAAAGACAAATCTTATGATGGGAGGGGCAAGATAAATGTCTTGGATTAAGAGATACAAACTACTATGTATAGAATAGACAAACAACAAGGATATATTGTATAGCACAAGGAAATATAGCCATTATTTTGTAATAACTTTAAATGGTGTATAATCTATAAAAATACTGAATCACTATGCTATACACCTGAAACTAATATAATATTTTAAGTCAACTATACTTCAATAAAAAAGATAAATCTTATGATGGTTAAGCTGTTCTAAACAGAGTAAAATGGAAGCTAAAACTAAGCAAATGATAGTTATAAAACTACTAGTGACATTTCAAATGAAATATTGAGAAAACAAATACAGCCATGTATTTAAATTATCAAAAATGTTTTATTCTAGGCATTTAAGGATAGTTCAGCTTTGCAGGATATATATACTCAATATTCCTCAATCCATAATTATAAAAATGTACACAATAAGGAAATCTGAGTGAGAAACAACAGAGAAACGAGATAAATGAGATCCATGGGTATTAGATATTAGGATCATGATTTCATATAATAACTTAAGTATGCATAAAATGATAGAGAAATACAAATGGAATTAGAAGCCATAGAAAGAAGAGAAAGATTTGAGAAAATTCAAAATTAGATTTCAATAATTAAAATTATTCTGAAGGAAATAAATATAATAAAATTTAAGAATCTATTTTCTTAAATAGCAGTTTAGACATAGCTGAAAGGAAATTCATGATCTTAAGTATATACCTGAGCATATTAGGCAGTATACAACATAAAAAGACAAATGTATAGAGAATGTGTGACATTTGGTTTCCTGCTCAGACATTTAGAGAGCCAGAAAACCCATCCAACCAGATAAAGCCCAGACAAACTACAAACTCATAACCAGTTGTGAATTTATAGATAATTGAGATCACAAGATGACGAAACCATCCAATATCTGGGGGGAGAGAGGCATCTTACGGAGAGATAGAACGTGAGCCCTTGTTTTACTTGAGCAGATAGAGTCAGACACAAGTTCAAAGAATGGAGCTAAGATAGTTGACAAATTGTTGTCGTCTGTGCTGTGTCTGAGAGCAGAGTGCGGACAGCAGGGAGACCCTGGGGACCACAGATCCTAGGAGGGGGGCTTGGAATCCCTTGAAGACCTGGCACACATAGGGGAGGCTGGGAAGAGTATAAAGAAGCTTTGCTCGTGGTGCAAGTCTCGGGCAGGATAGGAGCACTATGTAACCACTGTAGGTTACAAAAGTCTACCTAATCTGCTTCCTCTATCTCCCTGTATTAGTTGCTCAGGCTGTCATAGTAGAACACTACAGGCTTAAACAACAGAAATTAATCTCCTCACAGGTCTGGAGGCTAGACGTCCAAAATCAAGGTGCCGACAAGATGCGCTTCATTCTGAGACCTCTCTCCTTGGCTTGGAGGTGGCTACCTTCTTGCTGTGTCCTCACATGGCCTTTCCTCTGAGGACGCACAGATTGAGGGATCTCTGGTCTCTGGTATCTCATCTTCTTCTTATAAAGACACCAGTCCTGTGCGATTAGGGTCCCACCCTTATGACGTCTTTTAACCTTAGTCACCTCTAAAGCCTCTAACTTCAAATACAGTCACCATGGGGGTTAGGACTTCAAAGTGGTGGAACACAGAAATTTAGTCCATAACACTCCCCTGTGAAACAAAGGCCTTAATCAACGAAAGAAAGGGTAAGAAACACTGTCACTTTTAGGGTCCAGTGAAAACTCATCACAGCTGAGAGAAGTGAGCAAAATAAAATTCTTTGCTAGTAGTGGTGGCCAGGAATTCATGCTGGGACCAGAACTACACCTGGAGGAAAGTCGGGGCACTTGTGAAAGCCGCATACTTGGGACCCAGGACGATGTGCCTACCTCTATCAGGCTGAACCCGTGGCTTAATCAGAACAGGAGATAACATCTCCCAAACCTACACCACTAAGGTGACAAACTTTCAGTAAATGGAAAAGTGAAATACTGTTGTGATAGTTATAAGGGACTGACTCTGAGCTTCCGTGCAAAAGGAAGACCTAAATGTGAGTTTGCAGCAGACACTGAAAGAAAACCTCTAGCAAACCAGTCCTCACACTAAATATAGGTATCACTAAAGGAATTTGAAGATTGCAGTGCAGTGGGGTAATCCTAGTGACAACAAACCATGAGCCAAACTCAACTGGTGACTAGATTAACACGAACTGCCATATTGTGAGCTTTGCAGAATGAAAGGCACGCCCATTTCCAAGAATAAAAATGGTATATTTTAGTCTCTAAAAAAATAAATGGTTTTGAAAAACCTAGGGACAAGACAGAAATAAAGACGCAGGTGTAGACAATGGACTTGAGGACACGGGGAGGGGGAAGGGTAAGTTGGGACAAAGTGAGAGAGTGGCATGGGCATATATACACTACCAAACGTAAAATAGAAAGCTACTGGGAAGCAGCCGCATAGCATGGGGAGATCAGCTCGGTGCTTTGTGACCACCTAGAGGGGTGGGATAGGGAGGGTGAGAGGGAGGGAGACGCAAGAGGGAGGGGATATGGGGATATATGTATACGTATAGCTGATTCACTTTGTTATATGGCAGAAACTAACACACTATTGTAAAGAAATTATACTCCAATAAAGATGTTTTTAAAAAGTGGTGTATTTTAGTCTCTACTGTTTTACAGAACAAATCCAGATTTCAGAAAACAGGATGTAGCATAAGACAAGACAAGCAAATGCAACAAACCTCCAAAAGAGAACACAATCAACAGAAGCAGCCTGAGATATGACACAGATATTGGCACATTATAGGAAACTTAAAATATTATAATTAATATATAAAGATGCAAATGGAAAAAGCTGAACAACAAAATCAACTGAGTAATTTCAACAGAGAGATGGAAACTATAAGAATGAAATGAAATGCTAGAAATGAAAACAGTAAAAGAGCTAAAGACAGACTCTTTGGAGGACACAATATAAAGGAGGAAAGAATCAGTGAACTGGAATACAGATCAGTAGCAATTATATTAATTGACACCAAAAAGAAAAAAAAGTCAAAAAAAAAAGCAACCAAGCATATGGGACAGTAACAGATGATCTAACATAAGCATTGTAGGAATTCAAGAAGCAGAGGCAGAACAGGGTAAACCAAATCCAACAAAACAAAAAACCCTGATGGAATGGTTAGAAAACAGCTAATAAGATTGAAGATGTCAATCTGAACATTTCAGTAACAACATTAAACGTGAATGATCTGAACACATGTTAAAAACTGAGACTGTCAGATGGGATAAAAAAGCAAGACTCAAGTATATGCTGGCTATAAGGAACTCACTTTAAATATACAGATAAACATTGATCAAAAGTGAAAGGATGGAAAAAAGATATATGATGCGAACGCTAACCCAAAGAAATCTGGGCTATTTAAATACCAGATAAACTAGATTTCAAAACAAGGAATATTAACACTGATAAAAGAGGACATTGCAAAATGAAAAACAGGTCAATTCTCCCATAAAGACATAAACATCCTAAGTATATATGCATCTAACGATAAATCTTCAAATACAGGAGGACAAGGACCGACAATGCTGAAAGGATTGACAAGGCCACACTTACGAGGAGAGAATTCACACTCCTCTCAGGCACTGTTAGAATGAGAGGCAGAAAATTAGTGTATGGATATTGGGAGGTCTGAACAACACCAGCAAATAAGCTCTCCCGACTGATATTTACAGAATACCCAATAACACGAGAATATATATGTTTTTCAAGTGCATGGAACATTCATCAAATATGACTACATTCTAGGCCATAAACCAAACTTCAAAAAGTATATATAAGTGATATCAACTATGTCATTGGCTCATAAAGGACATAAACTGGAAATTAATAGTGGAAAGATATTTAGAAATTCCCTATTGGGAATTAAATAACACATTCTAAGCAACCCATAGGTCAAAGAAGAAGTCAAAGGAAAATCAAAAATTGTTTTTCGCTAAATGAAAATATATCAAATTTGTGAGATAAAGTACTGCTTAGAGGGACGTTTTTAGCATTTAATGCTAAAACGAAAAAAAAGGGGGAAAGGTCTTAATCAGTATTCTAAGCTTCCATCTTAAGAAACTAGAAAAAGAACAAGTTAAAAGCACAGTCAGCAGAAATAAATAATAATGATTTTAAAACATCAAAATCAATGAAAAGTAGAAAATAGAAAATAATTGAAACAATGTTGATTTTTCAAAGAATAAATTTGATCAACCTCTAGTCATATTTACCAAGAAAAATGATTGAACACACAAATTACCAACATCATGAGTGAAAAAGAAGACATCAGAATAGATCCTGCAGACATTAACTGAATAATAAAATAATTTATGAATAATTCTAACTCTATACATTCAACTCGTTAGTTGAAAAAGACCAGATGATTCTAAGAGTAAATTTTGTGGTATCTTAATTTTCCCTATTCGCATCCTCTGCTCCTTAGATCAGTAGCAGACTTGAGAATAATAATCTGCATTTCTGGTCTCTGTACCTAAGGGAGGAGCATGGTTCACAACAGACAAAAGGGGAAACACCTCAAATGCCCATCGACTGATGAACGGGTGAACAAAGGTGGTATATACATGCAACGGAACATTCTTCAGGAAAAAAATAAAGGAAGGAAATATTGACACATGCTACAACACACATGGCTGTGTAATACGTTATGCTAAGTGAAAGAAGCCAGAAACAAAAGGCCATATATTGTATGATTCCATATCTATGAAATGTCCAGAATAAGCAAAACCAGAAAGTAGATAACTGGTTGCCAGGGGCTGAAGGAGAAATTGTGATTGACTGCTAACAGGTAGGAGTTTCTTTTAGGGGTTAATGAAATGTTCAAGAATTAGAGATGATGGTTGCACAATATTTGAACATACAGAGCACACTAAATTTGTCCACTTTAAAATGGTAAATTTTATGAAATGTGAAATTTATCGCAATAAAAAATTAACATAGACACAGTGTAGTATATTTGTCTCAGACATGAGAACTAGTGAGGGATCTGTAGTTCAAAACATACTATTTCACGCCTCTGTGCCTTTACATATTCTATGCTCCCTTCTTTATTTCCTTAAATTTCATTTAATTCTTGAATTACTAATTAATTTTCAATATTCAGTTTAAAAAACGTTATTTATTTTTTATTTATTTATATTTGGCTGCATTGGGTCTTCGTTGCTGTGCGCGGGCTTTCTCTAGTTGTGGCGAGCGGGGGCTACTCTTCCTTGCGGTGCGCGGGCTTCTCATTGTGGTGGCTTCTCTTGCTGCAGAGCATGGGCTCTAGGCACGCGGGCTTCAGTAGTTGTGGCTCGCGGGCTCTAGAGTGCAGGCTCAGTAGTTGTGGCGCACGGGCTTAGTTGCTCCGTGGCATGTGGGATCTTCCTGGACCAGGGCTCGAACCTGTGTCCCCTGCATTAGCAGGTGGATTCTTAATCACTGTGCCACCAGGGAAGCCCATTAAAAAACATGTTATTTAAATATAGTTGTTATTAATCATGTTCTTCTAGGCTATGACTCAACCTTGTACAAATTTAATAAAATTACCCACATTATTTGTAATTAAGCTTTTACATGTCTGCCTTTCCTTAATTTAACTATTTAAGGAAAAATAAAACATCAATCAACATTATTTCTTCAGTAATTTTGTAGTGCATGGCATATCGTTATATATCAGTAAATAAATATTAATTACTTTTAGCAGTAGAATTTGGATTTTTACCATTTAGTTTAGAAATTATTGAAAAATGTTACCCAAGATTATTTTATATATAAGTAAGTTTTTAACCTAGAATTTATAAAGAGTTCCAGAAATTTTTTTTTAAACTGAAAAGCCTTCATGTATATCTATCATAGCTGCATTATTTTTCTTTTTATATGTATAAAACACAAGATTTATGCTTAACATATTTGATTAAGCAAAGTATTGTTTCATCTTAACTGTGAATACAAATGACTCTTTTTCAATCTAACCCTCTTCAAAAATCACTGTTAAAAATGAAAAAAAAAAAAATGTAAGAAGACTAAATCCAAACGCAGGATCTGTGGAATTTTTCTCTTCATCAAGAATTGGCAGAGAGGACAAGATTGAAATAATAAATGACACGGTACCTAGCAAATATGTAAATAAAGGTGTCTATGTAGGAAACATATTCTAAGTGCCTGTTGAAGTGGTCTATTTTCAATGTAGACGGGGTTAAAAATACATTGATTTCTTCTTAAAAGGTTCTTAATGAGTCATTGATTCAGATAGTTGCAGAGTGGACTTATTTATATGTTCAGACAGTATAGGTTTATGGGTAGATTCAAAGGCACTGTTTTTCATTGCTGATTTCTTCACATAACTTATTTTCTTTAAGTTTTAATTTAAACAAAAGTTAATTTTTTGACATTCAATGTTGAAAGAATTGTCATTTTCTACTTTTTTATTTCATTTCCACAGTTCTTATGGAAGCAACTTGCATGTTTCCCAAAAACTACCAAGTAAAATCAAAGCTAGTTTTTCAACCTGAAAGTCTATTCTTGAACATTCACCCTTTTGACTATTTAAAATTTATTTCTCACCTTCAATGAGGATATTTTCTAATCACTTCTCCTTAATATCATTTCACTTGCAGAAGAAACTTAATTCAGTTTTCAAGTAGTTATGTTACAAAACTTCACATACAAATTGGTTGTTTGCAACTAGAACAATTCTTTCAACGGATTTAAAAAAGGTTGTTTAGAATTATAATTAGATTCTTTGGTTAGTTTCGCCAAGGTTTATTTAATCTATGTTGTATGATACTAGACTCTTAAAATGGTTGTTTTCATTTTTACAACACTGGTAGCAAAATAAAAGAATACATGCCGTGAAATTAAATAAAAATTAAAATTACTTATGTTGGTTTTGTATATTATTGTGAAAAAGGACTTAAAAAGAATAGAATATTTATGTAGGATGGGAGAGACCACCAGGAAATTTTATAGTTTATGATAAGAATAAAAGCAGTAACAATGGTGATGGTATCAGTTCTTGTACCTAATTTCTCTATATATATATCTAGGTTTATTTACAGTTTTATCACAAAAAGATACATTTTGGTTTTTTTATTATTTTCCATACAGATCGATAGGCTATAAAAAGAAAGATATTTCTTTTATATCTGGACAAGTTTTAGATGTCAGGAAGATGGAAAATAGATTACATATTATAAAAGTATGTTTTATATAAATGAAGTTTTGATTAAGAAGTCAGGATTTTTGCTCACTTCTTTGTGTTACAAGAAGCCATTACATTCTGATCCCTTTCCATTCCCTGTGCCTCCTAGTCAATTTTTTAATTCATATCAACATATTGGATTATCTGTTGTTGCCAGTGAACTGAGTTTGATGAGTTACTGCATCCATCATTGTCCTTTGCTGCCAGCAACACAGAAAAGCAATCTAATAAGTAATTACAGATAGCCCACGTCATCTCTGGGAAGGCTCACAGTCTGATGATGAAGCCTACATCACCAGGAATAATAGCCCAGAACACACTGCAGGGCTGCAACCTCACACTGAGTCACCACAGCGCAATTCACCACAGCATGTGTCTCTATTGCTGCTGAGTCGGGCATGGGATTCTGCTGCTAAAATGACTGCCACTGTTGCCTCTGAAAGCTAAATGTACCCACCTCCGTAGGTGGGTGCCAGCCTCTCCATGCCCCTAGTTTATAACCCAGGGACAGGGTTGTGTACATCTCGTGGGGGAAGCACAAAGTCCCTTGCCCCTATCCTAGCAACAAGGGAGGCTAGGAAAGCGGCTGTCTGGCATCCATTGGCCATGGCAGAGACTAATGATGTGAGAAATTCTCCAAATGTAAGAAGAATTTATAAGGTAGGATGTTACTAAAAAGAATTACAAATCTCCTCTTAAGTACCAAATTTCTTTGAATACATGTTGCTTTTTCTGTCAAGTAAAGAAGACATTTTCTGTTCATTTAGTTGCTTTTACCCACAAAAATAGTGTTTTTCACACACACATAATTATATTCACTTACACACTATATATACGAAGTACATCACTGCAAGCATCATAAATCAGAATATATTAATATTAACAAGACTAATAACAACTAATATGCACCTAGAGCTCTGCTATTATTGATATCATATAATAGTAGATACCATTACATAGTTAAATAGATAGTTAAAAAGAGGTAGAAAATGTAGATGAGGATAATCTCACTTGAAGGTGAGGGATGATAGTAATTAAGTAAAGCTACTAGGTCAAATTTAATCTTCCATGAGTTTAGTGAGCTAAATTTGTACCTCAAAATTGCACATGCAAGTTCTAACCCCCAACCTGCGTATGTAAACTTGTTTGGAAAGAGAATATTTACAAGTGTAATTTAAGTTAAAGATTTTGGGATGAGATCATCCTGCATTTAGGGTGATCCTTAAATCCAATGGCTGGTTTACTTATCGAAGAACGGAGAGAGATTCAACAAATACCGGGAAGATGACCATGTGAGATGGAGGCCAAGGCTAAAGTCCAGCTGCCATAAGCCAAGAAATGCCAAGAGCTACCAGAGGCTGAAATAGCCAAGCGTTCTCCCTTAGAATCTTCGCAGGGAGTGTGGCTATGCTAACACCTTGATTTTCAAGCTCCTGACCTCTGGAACCATGACAGAATGAAGTTTTGTTATTTCAAGCCACCAAGTTTGCGTTTCTTTGTTGCAGCAGACCTAGGAAGTTAATACAATGGATTAAAACAGGATGGCGTTTCCCAAAAGATTTTCCTACTGGCCTTTGGATATAAGGAAGTAAACTTTCTTACTGGCTTTTTCACATGAAAAGATGATTGATAAGTTTACGTTGCTCAGTATATGCTTATAATTTGAGTTACTCTAGCAAGCTTATCATTTTGTACTTCTATTTTACACAAGTCTTTAAAAGTTTTGTGTAGCTTTATAAGTACCCAACATGTTTTTTTTTTTTTTTTTTTT
>NW_006797873.1:491187-505057 GCF_000442215.2 Lipotes vexillifer | reverse complement strand
GCTCAGCGGCCATGGCTCACGGGCCCAGCCGCTCCGCGGCATGTGGGATCTTCCCGGACCGGGGCACGACCCCGTCCCCCCTGCATCGGCAGGCGGACTCTCAACCACTGCGCCACCAGGGAAGCCCCCCAACATGTTTTTTAATAAACAAACTGATCATTTTAAAAGGTAGATGGTTATTGATATTTTAGAATTTAAAAATTCTTGGATAATCAGAAGAGAAACAAGAACAATAAGCATAGAAAAATAAGAAAGCTTAAACAACGAAACACTTGCAATACGTTTATTTCTATGAATAGTCATGTAATAAGTTTTTATAAATTTATAAAGTTTTTCTTTTAACTTTGCAACCTAAGTGTTGAATATAAGTCATGAGTTTGAGTTCACTCGGCAATTGCACATATAGCAAACAATAACAAAAATAAGGATGAGAAAAAGTAAAAGAGAATGAAAAGCAAATCTACAATCACGATGGCATAGCAACTGTTTTAACATTTTGACCTTCAAATACAGTAACATTAAAGTTACATTCACTCTGTTGGTTGGGTAGTATTTTGCATGTTGGATTAGGAGAGACCAAAGATTGAAAAGCACTTAGGATGAATACATTCATTCAGTTGTGTAAAATGCTATCCTGAGTAGGGATATAAAAAAACTGAAGGGATTAGAACAAAACAAAGATATAGTGTAAGGAAAGTACCGGAAGGACATGAAAATTAGACAACGGAATAAGAAAAGAAAATGATGAAAGACTAATACATTCCCAGCTTGGCTGAACGGAAGAATGACAAGGTGATTGGCAGAAATGGTAATATAAAGAGACTGAGAAAGACTATTTGAACCCTTACTAGATGACTTTCTCTGACAGAACCTAAGGAATAGCAAAGCGTTTAACAGTTTAAATGTCTTTTCCCCGACCTTTTCGATAGCATTCCTAAAAGGAGTCAGTAACACCGGTTCTCATTCATATTGATGACACAGGTGTCTGGAAAAGGTGATGTGTGAAGTATTCACAGTCAGCATCCCTGCCAGCTCCTCCTAAGAAGACCCGTCTCCTTTTTTTTTTTATGTTTAGAATTTTATTTTTTTTATTTTTATTTTTTTTAAACATCTTTAGTGGAGTATAACTGCTTTACAATGGTGTGTTAGTTTCTGCTTTATGACAAAGTGAATCAGTTATACATATACATATGTTCCCATATCTCTTCCCTCTTGTGTCTCCCTCCCTCCCACCCTCCCTATCCCACCCCTCTAGGTGGTCACAGAGCACCGAGCTGATCTCCCTGTGCTATGCGGCTGCTTCCCACTAGTTATCTATTTTACATTTGGTAGTGTATATATGTCTATGCCACTCTCTCACTTCGTCCCAGCTTCCCCTTCCCCTTCTCCATATCCTCAAGTCCATGCTCTAGTAGGTCTGTGTCTTTGTTCCCGTCTGAACCCGTCTCCTTTTGTCTTAGGAGGTGTAATGAATCTCTTGCAGAGCAGAAGGGGTTGCCCCTTCTTATCTGGGGCTTTTATTTCAAAAGCCTGTAACTGGTGAAGACTGGAAGATTTGAAAATCCCTATTATGTGAAAACAATTTTCTCCTTGCCTCCCACGTTGTATTTTTCACTGCCAAGATAAAATCTTTCCAGCTGTGGTTTGAGAAGAGTAGTGTCTGGAGAGAAAGCAAGTGTTTCAGGACTGTGGGATGAGGAGAGGCTGCAGGATTTTTATGGCTAAGGGAGAGTACATTGTTTTCAGAGTATTATGTCTGGGTGGTGAGAGGTAAGGCTGGAATAGCATGCCTGTTTGAGCCGCTGAGGGACAAAAAGGACATTAATGCACCAACCCCAAGTCGTCTGCCGCCTACCATCAGCGGAGAGAAAATGCCATAATTTCTTTACCTCTTGGGAGGCAGAAGTTAGCTGAAAGTATTAGAGATGGTTAACCACATGAGATCTCAGAGTTGATGAATTCTTGCTAATTCAAGATGCAGTTTTGATTTTATTTTCTCTCAAAAGTATTTCTTCCACCATAGAGTGTACTTACTTCTCTGAGCTCTTATGGTGTCGTGTACATTATAGCTACTATGTATCATTTACCTTATTAAAATGTAAAGCTCTGAGAGGTAGCGTTTCAGTTCCTCAGCAAAATAGTCCTAATATATGGAATCTGCCAGACAATCAATACAGATTATGGTGTTGTAGTGCCTGAAGTAGTGATTGTTCATTTCAGAGGTAAACCAGTGATGACGTTTTCCTTTGGGCCTCAGTCCACCCATACTACCATCCTTTGGAATTTAGTCATATTTTGAACTACCCTTTCCATTCAGTTTTCATTGCTAGGTTTTTATGAACACAAAGAGAATCTTTTACAATAGTCTTCTAATTGTTTTCCTTATTTTTCTTCTTTTCTGCCTCAATATTTGCTTACCCTTATACGTAAAAAATTCCCAAAATTATACTAGTCTTAAATTTCTCCATGTTAAATACATCAGTATTCTCTCAATCACAGTCTCGTGTCAAAAACCCTCTGACATTTGTGCCAGCAAACCTGCTTTACCTCATTGCTCTATTGTTGCCTTGACAATCCATTACTGAAAAACAAGGTTCCCTTTAGAAACTACAGTAATCTCCCCATATCCTCTGGGGATATGTCCCAAGACCCCCAGTAGATGACTAAAACCATGGATATTACCAAACTGTTTTTTATACTAGTTTTTCCTATACATATATACCTATGATAAAATTTAATTTATAAATTAGGTGTGGTAAAAGATTAACAACCATAACTAATAATTAAATAGAACAATGATAACAATATACTGTAATAATGGTTATGTGAATGTGGTGTGGTCTCTCTCTCTCCAAATACCTTATTGTACAAATTTAATGCCTTTTTAATCTTAACTGAGCACTTATCACAGTACAGCTATAACTTTTGCAGTTTCAGCTGTGACAACAAAACTAGCAAGAATCTCTTTTCACCTCTTCACAATTTCATGTGAATGAAGAAGACTGATTCTTACTTTAGATCTTAGCAAACCTCAAAATACAATTCTTTTCTTTCCTTATTAAGTGGAGAACTTTGACCTTTTCACTTTTCAGCTTCTCTTTGGCATATCCAAATTGCCAGCATCACTTTTCTTGAACTTTGGGGCCACTGTTAAGTAAAATAAAGGTCACTTGAACACAAGCACTGAGATACTGTGACAGGTGGTCTGATAACCAAGGCAGCTACTAAGTGATTAATGGGAGGGATTCGCTGGATAAAGGGATGACTCACTTCCTGGATGGAACCAAATGAAACAGCAGGAGAGTTCATCACCATACTCAGAACGGCGTGCTATTTAAAACTGACGAATTGTTTTATTTCTGGAGTTTTCCATGTCATATTTTCAGACCGTGGCTGACCACAGGTAATGAAGCCACAGAAAGTGAAACCGTGGGTAAGTGTGGACTACTGTACACTATTACTAACTTTCTCTCCTTCTAAGAACATTTCCTCTCTATTCAACTCATGTCCATTCTTTAAGATTTGTGCACTTTATATATCACTCATGCATCACTTCCTAAATGCTCTCAACCAGGGTTTCTCAACCTCAGCAGAATTGCCAATTTGGGGCTATATAATTCTATGTGGGAAGGGGCTGTCTTGGCCTTGTAGGATGTTTTACAGCATCCTTGGCCTGTACCCATGAGATATCAGTAGCTTCTCCACACCCAAGTGGTGAAGATGAAAATTATTTCCAGATTTTGCTAAAAGTTCTCTGGGGCATAAAGTTGTCCCTGGTGGGAATCATTGCTCCGAACAGCAATAATCTTTTGAAATTAAAAAGAAAGGTTCATTACTTTTGTATAGCTCTGAATATTTTCCAAGGCATTTTTTTATTATATATACAAGTTCTAATAATGGAAGGTATTACTTATTATATAGATAGTCTCCTTTATCCCCTAACACTGTATCACATATTACTAGGTCCTCACAGATGAGACTCAAGGACATAAAATTCAGTAGATGCCTAGTCTTGCGCTCTATCATTCAATGGCGTATAGTGTCTATATAAATCACTTCTGACTAAATCACAATCTTCTTTATGAGATATCTTGTTATTAAACTCTTGAATTACAATTTTTCTCTTGGTGGTTATTGTTTCCTTCTTTAAATAGATCGTAAGAATTTGAAGGAACTATTCATTACATAGAAACTATTGGACATCTCAGCAGAAACGTTATCTACCTATTCACTTAATATTAAAGAAGGAAGTGGTTTTCTATCAATATCTAGCACAGTCCTTCACATATACTAACTGCTCAGTCACCATTTAATGAAATATTTAAAGAGTACTAATGAGCATCCTTAAGGACATACGTGAATTAAAAAAAGACATTGTTCTTTGTCAGCAGCTGCTTTTCAGTCTTTCTCTTGGAGAACATATTCCTCTGCTTCCTTGCCCTTATGCCTTCTTTATCATCCTATGGATTAAAGGATTCATTCAGAACCCTCTGTTAAAATGTCTCATATACTTCTGCTTACACTGAGTTTCCATGTTTCACAAAACTCTATTTTTATCTGAATTTCATCAAAACGTTAATTTCCCTGGAATAGCTAAGTTTAGAAAGTTGAAAGGAGTACGTGATCAGATACTGTGATGAGGTTACTGCTGAGTTAATTGTGTAATGGTTTTAGGGGTATGTGAAAGAGTACCTATTTTCAACCAAGGCAAGAAATTGCTTTTCCTAAATTTCTTCGAGGTAGCTTTAGAAAAAAATAGTTTACAAGGAAAATCAGATTGCATAAAAAGGAAAAAATGTTACTCAACTGAAAGTTTTAGAGTTAGAATCACTGAAAAAGAGATGAATGGAAAGAGGTCCGATTCTAAGAGAGAAATGAATTAGTGACAGGGATGACTTTGAAATTTAACAGAGGGACCATGAGAATGATAGTACTAGATAGTATATGTTTGTAAAAGTTAATTTACTTTGAAATGGACACAAATTAATTTTTAAACAGCATCAAGATTACTTTATATCTAATAGGTGGATGCATGTGAGTAGTAGAGAGACACTGAGAAGAGAGTCCCCAAATGCATGATTCTTTCAAAACCTCTAGTACATGATATAAATATAATATAATGTGAGAGCGAGGGAAATAAAAATGGAAAAAATAATCATTTCCCATTGTTTAAAGCGTTTCACTTCCACGAGAAGGAAAAAAGAATTAAATGAACTAAATTATGGCTATGGGGATTCATTAGGAACAATTGAAAAGTAAAAGTTAAAAAGCCTATTTCTACCAAAAATGTTTCTGAATCTATTCAGTTTCTGACAGAGGAGGACTTGAATTATTCTGTTGCATCACTTGTAGGGACCAGAGTATATTCCAAGATGACTGATTGCAGCTGGATTTGAGAGCAATTCTCATTTTCCCTGTTTCAGACTCCATGCTAAATCTAGGAAACAGACACGATAGTTTGTAACAGAATATTCATCAACATAGACTGACTTAGAGTTTGATGAGAGATCAAGAGATTTATTCAACTTTCGTCTTACTGAAGAAAATGTTCTTGAGAATGTCATCTGTAGAAAATTAACCTATGGTGATTGCGCTGAAATATTTTGAAGATTCTGTGGCCACTTTTTTTTTTAACATCCAAAGATAGACACGAAGAATTGTCTGAATGAATAAGTAAAATGACGGACTTATAGGGATTATGTTAGTTAACTGAGGGTGAGGAAACAGTCATGGAATCATCTTGAGTAGGTCAGACATTTGAAAAAGTCATGGCATGACTAAGGGAACTTAAGTTCTCCCACAGTAGATTTCTTGACAGTATATTCTACATTCTAAACATTGAACCATTTTTCTTTCCTGGAAGTAAACTAAAAGGGACATAATCCTGGCCACGTGGGTAATGTTTCTTAATCTGTCCAAAGTATTTAGTACTAAATATTCTATAGCATTGCCATGTTTTATGGGGGGGAAATTTCAAATACTCGAAGAAACTGACTCATATTTTTGATACCCCAATGGCTAAGATATGGTTAAACACTCATTTTTTTAGTGATAATGATGAAAGATGCATGTCCCAAGCTTTCTTATCATTGAGGTCATTTCCCAAAAGCACTGTTGCTTAACTCATTTAAATTTGACTAAACACTAAAGAATAAGTCATACCAAATAATCCTTCACTAATGAATTGAGTAAGAGGGGCTGACTGTCTTTTAACAATTTTAATTTCTATAATTCTATGACTTCAACTAGTGTATCAAAACCCTCAAAGGCAATGCAGTGATCAATACAAATTAACAATAATGAAAATGGACCATTTTCTCGGTTATGTATTTAAGAAGGAAACTTTCTAATGTGATTGTACTAAGGATATGTAGGATTATTCAGTGTAGCCAATGCCTCCCCTCCTTATGGCCAAGGTTTTAACAGCACTTTATTTCCCCACCCCTACATATGACATTTTAAATTGGTTTTCTGGGTGATGCCCAGAAATTCTGAGCACTTTAAAGAGGTTATTCAAGAGCCTTATAAAGAGGTTACATCTATAGCTCTTGAAGCTAACAGTGTGTAATTTTAAGGTCAAAATTGTATGCATTTTAAAGCATACAGTCCTCATTTGCAAAGCAGGGCTCATGATGAGAATAGGAAGACAATTTTGTTCTATCTGCATATGTCAAGAACGAATATTGCCTTGATCTAAATATTTGGAGATTCAAATAGATGACTTTAATTTATAATGCATATCTTAGAAGCCTGCTCTAGTTTGCTTAGATGGTAACTTATAAATTAAAACAAACAAGAAGTAGCAGAAAATAAACAAATGGCCTGACAGTATGTGTAACGAAACTTTGGTGAACACTTTCTTCCCTAAAACTTATGTGCTGAGAAAGCCTTGTAACAATAACTAAACAGTTTAATGATGTTTCAGTGTATTTGCTAGAAAATGTTTCACAAGTTTAATCAAGCAAATGTTTAAAAAAGTATGTTCTGAGTTTATAGAATATATTTATACTCACGAACTATGAGAATAAGAGTGAGCAGAGTGGCTGTAAATTTGGATGTGTTTAATACATACTTATAAAATAAATGAAGAAATTACTAAGAAGGATTAAATATATAAATATGAATAAAAAAGCATATATTTATATATGCATATATCACAGTGAATTTCTTTGATACATTACCATATGTAAATGTATTTACTATACATTATATCTATAGACAAGAATATATTCTACAAAAATTCCTCATTGCTATAACATCTTAATAAATGGTCATTTCAAAATCAGTTTATAATACGGTAAAGCAAACGGATTTGGACATAGCCTCTAGTTAAAACAATGGTTTGTAACTCATCTCAACCATCCAGTTAAGGTACTCAGACTATCTTAAGATTCAGCTTCCTTATTTATCAGAGAGGAATAATGATATTCTCTACCCTCCTGTATTCTTGTACAGATTCACTCACAAGTAGAGTATATGAAAAACTAATATCGCACTGACGAGCACAGTGGAAGTCCACAAATGCCAACATTGTTATCACTGCGTTATTATTTAATTTAACTCTAAATTTTGTGTTTTTTCATTTTTCTTTTTTCTGAACGTGACAGAAATACGAAGGTATCAGAAAATGATCATGGGATTAAGGGGCCAATTATGGCTTCATGAGAGGCGAGTCAGCGCCTGGCCGAGCCACACCCAGGCAGGCAGGTTTCAGGGACACCCGCGAGGGGCTTTGACGCCGACCTGCCTCCCCTTCACCAACAGTAATAATAATATCCCTAATATGACATTATATAAGATCGTGTCAATCTACTTGTTCACTATCTCATTAAAATAAATAGCTTTAAACCCAGCAATACTTAATGAATGGCGGTAATCATAGATAAGTGTTTCAAACACTTTAAAAAAATTGCTTATTGATTTTGTTTTAATTTGGTAAGAGTTAAATATATCCTGCAATCATTTTGAAAGACTTTACATAGATGAAAGACTTCTTAGGTTTCCTTAGAGGAATATATATTAGTGAATTATTTTAGGATCAGATAGTTACAGAATTTTTTGCTTTCCCCAAAGCATAAATATGTATTCTTAATATATGTTCCTTCTAAAGTTATCAATTTTCTTTTTGCTACTTTGCTAATTAGAGATTTGTAGCGTCCTATATGAAGAGCAATAATCCTCTACTCCAATAACAGGTTAATTCTCCAAACCTAGGTGGAAAAACCTAAAATGAGGGTGTTTATGACTTTGGGTGAATTCTTAATGGATAGGAATCAGTTGCAAACTAAGTTTAATGAACTCTATTACAAAACCCACTATTGGTTTTTATGAATGACCTGTACTTTGTTACTACTCTGAAAGCCAGGGTTGGTATAAATGGTCTTTTAATATATTCTTTAACAATTTTCAGTTGGTAAAAAGGATATAACCTGTTAAACTTCTTTTAAAAATTAGCTTTTAAAGACTTGGTAACATAATGGTATGAGTTAGTTACATGCTTGCATCTAAAACTGGACCAAGTAATGAATGTGTATTAGAAATAATGGGGCCCCCATTAACCATAATTATTTAAATATTTGTTAATATTTACTTGGAAAGAGACCAACAATGCAGAAGGGTAGAGTAGGACCACTGGGGTCAGTATGCTCTTAATATGCTGTCCCTAGAAATTCGCCTTTGGCCCTAAACTTTCATAGCCCCCTTGACCACAATAAAACCTAGCTCTTTGCTGGACACATTATTCAGAAGACTCTTCCATATGCCTCAGACAGCTCAGGAGGAATTTAAGCAACAGAGTATAAGGAAGAAGAAAAAAAAAAGCTTGTAACCTTGCCTGGCACAGAGCAAGCAGACGTGAGATGTACTGAGATAAATTCAATTTTCTACATTTTCAGTAATATTTAGAATCCCAGAGAAACAGTACCATTTGTAGGCTGGCATCCCAGGAACCTGCCTAACTAAGCCACAATCTCGTTCTTCTCTACCTGGATCTTTTCACAAAGCAGCAGGAGATTAGATGTATTCTATATGCAGGTGACACTAGTTATGGTTATAAATTGGAAGTGATGGTGAAAATTCTGTTAAGTAATGTCAGCTAATTTTACAGAAAAGGCATTTTCCCCACTTTAAATTTACAAATGTTAAACCAATTGTCCAAATTCACACAGCTATTTATTAGTATAGAAATGGGATTAAAACCCAAGTATGTCTGAATCCATAGCCCATGCTCTTCAAGAAGACAGGCTACTGATTCCGAATAGCTTTAAGAAATAGCAGCTACTGTCATCTAAATCTTGCCAGAAAGAAAGCCCTCAGATAAACTATTCAGAATATATACGATTTCTCAAAATTTAGAACTGATTTACAGCTAAAACCCCTACAGAGCAAGCTACCATATTCGGTTAACTAAATATGCACTCAACTCAACTTCTGTTGAAAAGTTCACCAGAAATTATGTTGCGTAATGCTGGATGTTCCATGGGTATATATACTCTTTTTATGTGACTGAAGTATTTTCTGTAACTCATTTTAAAATTATTTAAACACTTCAGCTGTGATCTAGTACTTAGATTTGACCATTCAAACTTGAAATAATGTACATCCTATATTATTTGCTGAGGAAAACCTTGAACCTGATTAAAAGTGTTCTTATATGGTTATGATTTGTTATTATTAGAGTATTTATTAAATTCTTATGTGCCTGGGACTCTGCTAGATTCTGAATAGATGTGGGCAAATAAAGTACTTTTATTCTCCACAGAAAGCTTATATAGGAGAGAGGAGGCAATGATACATGAATAACACATAAAAATGAATAATAATTATAAAAAGTAATAAGAAGAAAATTTTAAAATATCAGTAATTTAGAATCATAATTGTAGAGGAACCAACCCATAAAGGAGGTCAGGTGGCGGAAACCCGAGATAGTTACATTTCGGCCACCACTGAAAGATGAGAAGAGCTATTATATCAAGAAGCATAGGAAGAGCATCCCAGGTAGAGAACAGGCTTTGGAATATTCTGAGGTGGGAAAACCTTCCAGCAAATGAAAGAAGTTCAGTGTGACTATAGTAGGCTGGACAAAAAGACATATCCCAAGGCTAGATCATGGCCAGATCTGTGGGGCTTTATATTTAGATAAGAGATACAAGTGTATTCATTTAACACATTGTTAGAACAGCTGTTGAGAATCAGGCAGTCTTAGAACTGAGAGAAAATATGTAAAATTGAATTGGCCTTGCTCTTGTGAGCTTGATGCAATGGGAAAGTTACATATCAACTAAGTAATCATACAGTCACTATAAATGGCCACATCAGAATTTCTCTGAAAGACCGATGTTTGGTGCTATAAAAGCTGGGAGAGAGATTTTCCAAGTGGGAGAGATCACGAAGGCTCCTTAGAAGAGGTGAAGCTTCAGAGCTACAGAATAAGTAGTGAACAGAAAAAGGGAATATTGTGAAACACAAGCTCTAGTATAAGTGACATGGTGAATAATATTTAGGAGAAAACTACTTTTTTTTTTACTGTATGTGGAGAATAATTAGAACAGGGCCAAGAACTGATGTGGGTGATAAAGTATTGAACTCTTACCATAGCCCAGGTGAAAAGGAACAACGACCATGATGAGGATGCTGACAATGCAGTATGAAGAAATGGATAATTTTGAGGTATACCGAGCAGGTAAAAAGCCTGACTTACGGATTCATGTGGGATGTAAACCAGAGATGACACGCTATAAAGAAATCTTCTCATGAAAGGAATAATACATCTGTTGATACTGGGAATCTCAGAAGCCAAAGCCTCAAAATTGGTGGCCGCGGCTCAAGCACTTAAAAGCTGCTAGAGCTCTCCTCACGTATAACTCTTAAGACTCCCCGGCTTGGATGAATTGGTCATGGAACGAGTTAGATTGACACTAAGTTACCCGCCAATCTCAAGAAAATTTCCATGCAAGGAGGTACACTATAAAACACCACAAAATCCCCAACACAGAGGCACGTCCCTCTTAGGTATTAATTTGGTTCTGAGAAATCTAAGGCTTATCTAAAGAAATGAGATCCTCAAGTTTCAAAGAATTGAGCACAACACCTTCAAGAATAACTGGATTTTATATCTAACAACTGTGGTCCAGGAAGCTGTAGTTATTTATAAAAATGGCCAAATTTTACTCAGATAACCTAGAATTACAACGGCCATTATGAGGAGAGTTCCAACTAGACAAAATGCAGAGGCATCTAAAAGCTTTCAAAATCCCAAAATAGCTTTATTGAAAGATTCATGAACAGGTAATGAAAAATTAAAGACATAAGAGGAACCTAGAACAACACTGTGACACTGGGCTTCCCTGGTGGCACAGTGGTTGAGAATCCGCCTGCCAACGCAGGGGACACGGGTTCGAGCCCTGGTCCTGGAAGGTCCCACATGCCGCGGAGCAACTAAGACTGTGAGTCACAACTACTGAGCCTGCGCACCTAGAGCCCGTGCTCTGCAACCAGAGAAGCCACCGCAGTGAGAAGCCCGAGCACCGCAACAAAGAGCATCCCCAGCTCGCCTCGACTAGAGAAAGCCCGTGCGCAGCAGCAAAGACTCAACGTGGCCAAAAGGAAAAAGAAAAAAAAAAGACCGTGGTACTGACGTGGCTCCCACCACTCCCCTTTATCCTCCTTTACCCTAGTATTCAGTCTACTAATCCTCTATCTCAATTGCTTTTCCACTCTAAATAGACCACAAGACTGTTCAACAAAAGCCCACCAAGTTAGTGGCTTTACATATGCCCCCATATCCACCCTCACAGGAGGGCGCCCCTACGGGCTCCTCCCAGGCTTGACAGGACTCCAAGGGACTCTCCAGTAAAGTGCCACCAGTTTTTCCCTTAAAGGGCCAAGGGAAAATTAAAATTAATGAAAAATCTTGCCAAATTCTGATAGATACTGGAGCTACACTCTCTACTTTAAGCCCCATTTACTAAGGACCTTGCAGATGGGATCCTGGCAAAACTGGAAGAAGCCAGCCAAGAGTGAGAATTCTTACCCAAGTCAGCTCTCCTGGGTCTCTGTCTGCAGTGCTCGGTCAAAAGGGTAAAATGAAATTTCACGTTGTCCCTTTCTTTACAAATTCTGGCCCAGTAGTTATTGATCCTTTCTCTCCCAGGATAGACAGCTATTTGCTTTCTTGTTTGTTTTGTTTTGTGTCCTGAGAACTCGGCTTGGCAACCATGAGGTCGGGGGCCTCAAAATTATAGCCGGATTGAAATGAGGGTCTCACTTCATTTGCATGCAGCTCAGGTCCTGTGACTGCTGCCAGCTCTCAGAGGAATCGTCTGAGTTTTTCTTTCTTTTGGTTGTCTTTGAAAGAGGCCATGGATCTTGGCATGGTAGTATCTTTTACACCTTCTTTGAGGACGACTCCTCTTGTATCCAAGGGGTTTTTAAGTACTGCCAGGAATACTTACCGTTTGTCCCAGCTGAAACCTGAAAAGACACTTAGCAGGATTTTTTTTTTTTTTTAAGTAGCCCTGTGGTCAGAAGGCCAAATGAGAAGCTGATACTCAGAGCCTGTTAGGAACTTTCTTAGGCCTTCTCCTCAAAGCTAAATAAAACTATAAACCCAGAGGTAAAGAAAAACATTCCAAAGACAAACGACCCTAAACCTAGAACGTGGGGATCTTTGGGTTTCATCTTAGTTGAAGATCTCCCTGATATAAAGAAGCAATTGAAGATAATATAGTTGGATGGGTGTGTCAGTGCCTTGATAGCATTCAGGTTGCAACCCAATTCTTTGAGGAATTAAAAAAAACTTCTGTAAATTGAGGCCAACTCTTAGAAGGAAAAAGTAGGGGAAAGGCTATTTGGAAACCAGACAATAAAAGGTTGCTTGATCACCTAAATTGTCTTCTCTCATCATTTTTTTAACAGTGGTGAGGGTAAATATTTGAAGAAAGTAGCCAACGGACATCTCAAATGGCAAAATTGAGGGTGAAGTGAATTGAATATTCATTTTAACAAACAATTAAGGGCAGAAATCTACATACTTACCCTAATTTAGAAAGAGTGGACCTTAAATAACCAGCTTAACTGCTGGTACCCACTCTCCATTCCAAATTCCAGGTGATGTCCAGGGACTGTGGACTCTGTCCTTTTCCCTCTTCTTTTTGGTTTATTACTTTACCAGCCCCCTAGGTGGCAGCAATAAATAATTCCAAAATTAGACCTTGGCATTGGCCTCACTTTTTCTCTTGTTCCATAATAATTTCCAGGTTTACATATTAATACTATGGTACAGTTAGCACAGTTATTTAAGGTAACTCATGAGTAAAAGTAGCACTCTTTTTTTTTTTTCTTGAAGATTTCTAGGGACAGATATATGGATTGAATGATTCCTGGTATAAGTATTCCTCCAGATACTCTAAGGATCATTACTGAGTTAAGTTCATTCATCTGATAGGGCATAATCTCAACCATGTTCATGCAGCCTGTTCCCCTCATCACCAAGTAACTGCTTTGCTGTGATTAGTAATCACTGGAGAACACAGAAGTCTATAAAATTTCTTACTCTAAAATACCTTCATTCACAGTAGAGAGTGAGAGTTTTATCAGTTTCCAGTTCCACTCAAATACAAGTCTTGGAGGTTTCCCTTTCTAATTACCACTGACCTGCAGGTGTCAAAAAACACAGAAAGCGGTTAACAGAGGTCCACCACCCCTTAGTTACAAATACAGTTGAAACAGCTTTTTGAGAAATTCTTATAGTCTCTGCAATGATACTGACTTTTCTTTCTGGCAGCAATGTGATGCTGGTCCCAGCTGGTCCTTGGATCTATAGTGACAACTCATTTACTTCCTAGGTGGTTCTACCAGGGCTTCTCTTTCC